>NC_135450.1:12792414-13052414 GCF_051991255.1 Vanacampus margaritifer
TGTTTCTTTTTTAGTTTTTTAATAAATATGCGAATAGCTTACCAGACAACCCATCAAATTATTACATCTAATTCGAAAAAAAATATTTGCCACCCACCTCTGCCTGCACAGTCAACAAACATCACTTTCCTCCTCCCCTCTCCAATGATTACTTCAAAAGCTCTTGAGTACTGACCTTTTCTGCAGGTACCGAGCAGAATACTAATACAACCGAGACTCTACCGTCCTGCTCGCTGTGTCCTGATATAGATTGCCGAGTATTGAGCCATGGCCCAAGTAAATAGTCGAGTGCAGCTTTATTTAGATTGAGCTTTAACAGTTACTTACGAAGAAGTGAAATATAAAATGTGACATCACGGTAAGAGTTTATTCAGTGATGTTGGCGGAATGCTGATCGGCACGGGTTGAGGATCAAACTGCAAAGGCACAATGTAAATGTAGGAAATGCTTAAAATGATAAGATTCAAGTGGAAGAATACAAAGCCATGATGTCACCCGGGGCCTTGTCGGAAAGTGTAGTTTGTCTTCAGCCAGATGTGGAAGCGGTTAAATCTGAATTCTGCATGAAGCTTATGACTGAAGGAAGAGCAGATGTAATGCTGTGTATATGGCTTTTCCTAGATTGGCAACTGCATATTGAAGCAACTCTAAATTATTTACAGCAGCTTGACAGAAGCATATTTAGATGGAATTCGCTGCCGTCAGGCCGAGTCCTTGTGCCTCCAAAATAGTCATTTTGCAAGAGACTACAAAAATAGTTCAACAAGCCATTTTGGGTGGACTGAACAAAATATATATTTTTTTTAAATATGAAATTCACCAAATTGTGATTTATGAATTTCCGCCCTGACGCCAGTGAATTGCAATAACCCGCTTTATGGGATGAGTACAGATATATAGAACAAAGCATATTGTGGTATCACAAATACAAGTTGTAAACTATTTTCTGTTTTCTTGTCGCTACCGAATGCAATTTATTCAGATAGTGAAGAGGAATAAATATATTTGTCCTCTTTGCGTGTTCCAAAATTTGAAGACAGATTTAATGTAAGAAAAAAAACCTTTGCAAAAATGATTTAATAAAAAAAAAAAAACAGAGATCTCTGGACATCGTGACAGACTCCAAACATCACATAACAGGTGGAATTTCAGAGTGCCGAATGTGTCTCTTCCGCGTGTAAAATGGCTTCTTATAGTTAAACAGACCGCCTCTCTTTCATTTGTAGACAAAACATACTCTCTGGGTACTTTTCCGTGAGCGATGGCGAAAACAGAGTCAGGGGTGTGTGTGTTCGAAGCAGATTTTGTTCTCAAGGACTAAATGTGTTTTCGCACAGAACGCTGAGAAGGAATTTTTTTTAGACCAAACAATTTACCAGCTTAGGTTAAGGTCAAATTATACTGAGTTCAACACTTCCTCACATCTACAAAACATTTCGACATGGTTAATATAAAGAATTAAAATGTTAATAATGTATAACAATGGTTAATATATGAAAATAAAGAATTTAAATGTTAATAATATCTAACAATAGCAACCAATATTATGATGGTGGCTTTACTTGCTTTGTAGATCACCGTAAATATACATTACATGCTTTATATTTATTGTCCATGTGTTATTACTTTAATTACATTCAGGTCAAGAAAACCCCAAATAGCACACGGCTATTGTCAATATCTTTATAAAACTATGTATGGATATTTTATTATTTTGTGACCTTGATGGGCAAAGCAGATTAAAAGTCAGCGATGGCTTAGATTACCGCTTAACAGGTACCGCCATGTGTAGCCAACTGTTGTCATAGTAACAAAGCAAAATGGAGTTCACTGTACTGTTTGTTGATGTTTAGTTTTATTTGATGTCAAGTTAACATTTTGAAGAATTTCACCGGCGAAGAATAAACAGCTATTTGTTTTTTTGTACTTCACATTCTGTAATACTTTGTCAAGACGTTCCTATTGTTAAGTTGACGTGACCTGCAGTCTTTTTATATTTGAGATTCAATTTGTCTGTGTGTGTTTCAGGGACAGCCCGTGGGTCAGTGTGATTTCAATATCCGGTTGTTATGCATCGAAAAAGAGATCATTTCTCCTCGGATGGAAAAAATGAAGACTGGACAGATTGACAAAACGAAGGAGCCCTTCAGTGTCCGAAATAAGCCGTTCTTCGACATTCAGGCATCACGCAAGGTAAATAAATCAGAATTTTTTCACTACAGTAATTTCTGGACTATAAGCCACAGCTACTTTTTCACTTGCATTCGACCCTGCGGCTAATACAAAGGTGCGTCTTATCCATCAGATCACAAGGGGGCACACCATAAAGAAAGCTCAAGAGCGTCAGGCAGAGCAAAACAAACCAAGTGAGCCCAAATAGAGTAAAAGAGACAATTTGCGCCCTCATTATGGGAATAAAATAGCGGGAACCCGGTGCGGTAACATTAAAACACCTGCGGCTTACATTCAGGTGCGGCTTATATGTCTAACAAACTTGAGTATTTCCCAAATTTAGCTAGCGCGTCTTACAGTCAGGTGCGCCTTTTAGTCCAGAAATTACTGTAGTTACACCCAGTCATTAATCTGAATTACTGTAATCTGTGGCATTTTGTTTTTGGTAAACATGAAAAGTCGTGTTGGAGTTCAAAGATGTATGTGGGTTTCCTAGGAGATAACAGGGTGAAAGTCTGCCAGTGCAAATAAGGTAGTGTTTAGAGTGTTTTTAATAAAACATAAGCCACACCTCCTCCTGTACCTGAGGCTCTTTCCTTTTATTTAGTTGCGAGAAAGCGGGAGGTGATGTTTCAACGATTAGCATCCAAGGACAAAGGAGAGGAGAGAGGTTTATTTATGGCGGGAAAAAAATGTTGTTTTTAGCGTTTGACATTCCATATAACCAAATAATCTTGTATCTCAAGGCACCAGTGTATAAGGTTTATGTTTTAAACGCCATTGGTGCCACATGA
Source organism: Vanacampus margaritifer (assembly GCF_051991255.1). NCBI lineage: Eukaryota > Metazoa > Chordata > Actinopteri > Syngnathiformes > Syngnathidae > Vanacampus > Vanacampus margaritifer. The sequence continues at coordinate 12,795,381 of NC_135450.1, forward strand.
AAAATGGGCAGACCACAGAGGGCAATTGAGTTTGGAAGAAATATATTGGTTTTAACCTTGGGGCGAAAAAAATTTAAAAAGTAAACTCCTTGAGCTTTTTTGTCAGCTGGGCAGTCTGCGTAATGAGCTCAGCCTGGCCAAGAGTAACCATATCTAAATAGGTTTTTATCTCTCTTTGCTGTCGATGCTATGTAGATGTTATGGGACTTACCCTCAGGAGGCTCTATAGGGGTTATTCCTGGGAGAAAAAGAACTAAAAGCCGCCAAGGTCCACAAAGAATGTGTTGCTTGTGTTTGATGGCAGGATGAAATTGTTGGCCTCTTTGGCACCAGAGATGAAAGCAGACTCTTAAGATTCTTAGCACTTGAAGCTGTGGCGCTACTCAACTTTCTTTGAAAAATGTATGATTCTTTTCAAGGGTTCAGGCAAGGAGAGCATTTTACTGTAGTGGAGTAGGACTAGGTAATGTTGAATTATGAGTGGCAGAAACACTATTTATGGTTGCAAGGGAGCCTGTGTGCCAAGTCAACCTGTGAATGAGGATATAGCATTTGGGACTTGAGAATAGTCGGGCCAAAGGGTTCAAGGGAGCAGTTCTGATTTGTAGGATTGACCTGACAGAGAAAGGCTGTCTGTCTGTCTCTCTCTTTTTTTTCTTTTTTTTTTTTTAAATGAGTGTTACGTCATTATCCCTGATTCTTCCTTCAGCCAAACCTCATCACTTTCTATCTTAATGGGGTATATGCCACGGAGGAGGCGGGACTTCCGATTTACTGCCCCCCCCCCAAAAAAAAAGTAGCCAACAATGTTTTCTAGGGCAAATTCAGATGTAGAATCCAAATATCTCTATATTTCTGGGACCAAACGATGCGGCTCCATCTGACTCGCTGCGCTATTATTTTTCTAAGAATTCCGAGTTACCATGGCGACGCTATTCCCAAATTAAGTCCCCGTTGGGAATGAATGGGAAAACGAAAGTGATCAAATCAGATCAAGCAGCTTTTTTTTTTAGGTACGCCAAGGACTCTCTCCCCCTCGACCACCCGGGTCGGCGGCCATCTTGGCCAATTGATTAGGTATTCCCAGGATTCTCGCCACTCCGCTCGCCCAGGGCGACGGCCATCTTGGCCAATTCATTAGGTACGCCAAGGATTCTCGTCACTTCGCTCGCTCAGGGCGGCGGCCATTTTGGCCAATTGATTAGGTACGCCCAGGATTCTCGCCACTCCGCTCGCCCAGGGCGGCGGCCATTTTGGCCAATTAATTCGCGTCGCCAAGGATTCTCTCCCCTCCGCCCACCCGGGGCGGCGGCCATCTTGGCCAATTGATTAGGTACGCCAAGGATTCTCGGCACTTTGCTCGCTCAGGGCGGCGGCCATTTTGGCCAATTGATTAGGTACGCCCAAGATTCTCGCCACTCTGCTCGCCCAGGGCGGCGGCCATTTTGGCCAATTGATTAGGTATCTAAGTGCTACTACTATACTACTACTACTACTATGTCTACAAGTACTACATACAGTACATGCGTGTTTCCACCTTGCAAGAGTCAGCAGTCCCATTCAAAATTTCCCTGGGAATTTTTCTAGTTCTGTATATGCTCCCGTTTTTTAAAAAACTTAAGACAAATTTTAAAAAGTATAATATAATAATAATATCATATAATACCCGATTGTTATTTTGTCAAAACAAAACTGAAAAAAAAATGCTGTGGCTACAAGTTACCAGTAGAGGATATGCTTACCTTTAGCGCTCCTGATAAACTTCCGCCCGTTTCAAAATGCAAAATGAAAAATGAGGTGAAATGTCCTCATTTGTTCTATGAATCCCAGTTCAGGTATTGTTCTTGGAATGTAGCTTAAAAGTTGCCTTTAAGATGCGTGACTGAGCTAGTGCGCTACCTAGTAGCAAAATGGGCCCCCTTAAAAAAAGCAAGAAAAAAAAGCAAGTATTGCGCAACAGAAAAACTGGAGCACTGTCTTCAGTGCGGAAAACTGATCTAGAAAATATATGTCATTTGTCATTGTCACATTGGTCTGACCAGTGTTGTTTTTGTGAAATCAATAATCTTCGCCATCGAGGTCTCAGTTGGGCCGTGTCTTTGGAAAAAGCCAGGGTACAGCTTTGATCCTCTAAAACACGATTTAGCCATCCTCAAAGGTGCGCTTGTGCTGTAACGTCAGGTCTTGAGGAGGTCAGAGCACAATTTATTTGATGTTTTGCTGGAGCCAAGATCAATTGGAAACCTCGGCCCTGCACTTCCACTAATGATCGGGGTCTATGGATGGGATGAGACTTTACGAGCATCTCTTTCTGTGCCGACACTGATTTCAACTTTTGACAATTTAAACTTATAGCTTTAAATAGTTTTGCTATCTGTATTTTAATATAAGAGGTCATATCACTCCCTCTGGATGTCGATCTGAATATTGAAGTCGCTGGAGCTTTATCGGTTCTTTTGTGTTGGTCAGTGACCATCTGGTCCCCATACAGTCATAACTCTGTTATATGGGATGTTAATATAAGGGGAACTGGTGTCTGGCTTTCATTCATAGGAGCACAATCCTCCACTTTATGATATGTTGACGGCAAATTCCTTTTTGGGGGCAATTCGGTCACAGGCTGCAGTTGTATGCTGGCCTTTGTCTGTTGCTAGGTTGATGTGTTTCATGGCTGACGCTTGGACATTAAAGTCCTCATTTCCCTTCCAAATGACTCCTATTTATTCATTTTTACTTCCTCCACTCACCCAATTATCTTACTGACCCTTTTGGCATACAGGATTTCCACATTTGCACAACCATGGCGTATTTTAGGGGTTTGAATGGAGTTGGCTGAGAAAAAAAAATAGAGCGTTAGCCACTGGAGAAATCTGAAAGCAGCCCCGCTGTGAAAGGAACAGGTTGCGCTATTATTCTTTTGGGGTGTTTTTCTGCCATCGTTTGGTCCAGGAAAGTGCCACTGTGGTCTTTCAGATTAAGGCACGCCAAAATCCTAATGTGAGGGTATTTTTGGTTTGGTGACTGACTATGGCGGCTGCCCACCATCGAATAGTAGAAATAGCAATTGTGAGCAAGGTGATAGATACCGTGCCATGGAAAGGAGGCATTAGTTAGAGGGTAAAAAAATATATTTTTTTTTTCCTCCAGGGAGTTTGTAAAAGCTTTTTATGCAATTTATAGTCTTACTGCTTCTGTTATTTGTTAATGTGTAATACTCACTCACCATCTGGTCTGGTTGTACTTGCTTCCTGAACTGCAGCCCTGGCAAAGATTTTGATCGTCCCAAGTTTATTGTCTCGCTGTGCTACCAGCATCACTCGCAACCCATCTGTTGCAAGTAAGCTAATTCAACGGCCATTATGGGCTTTTATTTACACAGAGCACTGTTCATGCCCATGTAATAAGGAGAGAGCCCGCTGACAAATAGAAGTTGTGGAAAGATAAATGCAAATTTGTAGCAGAACGAGAGTGATGCTGAGGGTGTGGCCCCCCAATTTTTTTTCCACTGTATTTATTTCAAATGCATACAAATAGGTTGTTTAGTGTTTTCCGCATATGTGGTCTGATTTCTCAAGGATTTGTATAATTGGTGCTTTGAGTGGCCTTTGTGAAATAGTCCGTCATCGGGACAATTTTTTGTTTATTTTTTTTGCTTTAAATTTCAACTCCGATTACAAATTTGAGGTACGAGCTCTGTTATGGTGGCAGTGACTCAACTGGCTTTAATAACTGCATCCAGATAGCAAACAATCGACTTCACCAAATGGATTCCTTTACTGTGGGAAGCAACGATTAACATTTTTGCTTATTTTCTGACATGTTATGAACCAAACTAGTAATTATGTCATTATTTATGTTTGTGCATGCTCTGCACTGCCAATTTGAAATAATGTTTTGGAATAAAGGAATGGGAATATTATTTTGGCGAATTCATCGATTAACTCTTTGACTGCCAGACGTTTTCAGAAAAGGGATGCCGTGGGTGCCAGCCGATTTAAGCATTTTGACTGATCTTTTAAGGTCCACAGAAAATTATGTGTTTGGACTATGGAAACACACATACTACCAAATGAAAGATTGGACTCTCATCTTTCATCAGAAAAAAAGTTTGTTTCTACCTTATTTCGTTTTTCAGTAATCAACAATAGAAAATGGTTAGTTTCACCTCTGTTTTGAAAAAAAAAACATCTTTTTACGTCTTTGGCACTCCTCCATAGGATTTTACTTAACGTTATTTAACGTTTTTGGCAGTCAAAGAGTTAAAGGATGCTTAGGGACAACAGAATAACCAGAATAACATATGCTACACACTTGCTAGTTGCTAATGCTACGCAAACAAAATTGTGCATTCAGGGTAAACTTCGGTTTTCTTCGATGATAGTGTTAATGGGAAATGTTTGAAAGGCTATAGTCGGCGACCGATTAATCGGTCGGGCCCTATTGACTGGATCAGACAGTTGCATTCTTCATTTGAAAAGCTTTTCCAGGCCTTTACTGCGGCCTCTTTCAGTTATTTTCTGGGGGGTTTTCCCTTCAGTCTCCTTAAGGGGGTAACGTTTTTGGCAGTCAAATAGTTAATGGAAAAAACATGGACAATTGGAATAATCGTTAGCTGTAGTCCTTATTGAGATAAAATGTAGACACATAAATCACTGTCAACACAGTTGACATTATAATGTGTTTATGTAATATTTTTCAAGCTAAATCTTCTCCGGATCCATTTCTTCTTGGGTACAAGGGAACATAATGTGAAAATGTCAGAGGCTGGTATGATTTATTTTTCGGGACACATTCTCATGTTGACTTACTATTATTTTGTCACACAAAGTCCAAATCCTTTTTTTCTCCTGCCCAAAGCTGGTGGTTTGTATTGTGAAATGTACAAGACAAGAGATTACCCCTCTCCGGCATGTCTCATTACCTGAGTGTGATCTGTCTGCGGCTTCCTCGTGACTCGCTAACCTCACACTTCTGCTGTCAAGTCTTTAGCTATAGGAGATGAAAAAAAAAAGCAAGATCTGTGACAAGACCTTGCTGCCTCCTCTTCACCCGAATTCAATATCTGCACCCAATCACAGGAGGACATTATGCAACTAGAAAAATTCCCGCGGAAATTTTGAATGGGACTGCTGACTCTTTGGTAATGAGCTGAACAGTTTAAAATTTAAACCACTGCATAAATGAAGCATGAAAATAATTTTTTTACATTCACTGGGGAGAAAAGGTGAATAGCTGATAACAATATCCATTATTGGTTTATTATTCCCATTATGCACATCTCACCTATTGTCTTTCCTGCTACGCACAGTAAAATATGCTCTATTTGTTATGGAACGACTTTAATTCGGCTACCAACTTTTATAGACTGTATAACAGAGTTCTAGTCCAAAACCAGCCAACGTTTTGGTAACCCTGCATACGCTCTGTGACGTGGTATTTTTTTTTTTTTAATATTCCGTAAACATAATAAACTATACACTGAATTTTCAGGGCCATTCACAATAGGCTTGAGAGGAGCCTCCAGCAACAACAACCCTGTAGCTTGACTGGAATATCAATCCATCCTCTCTGCCTTTGATTGAAACCCCCCCACACACAAGCCTCCCCTGAGCAGAAGATGAACAGACAGCGCAAGGACACAAGAACACGGATGGAAAGTGCATAGCATCAGTCGAGGGGTGTGCGTGTCTAGGGCACAGAAAATGAGCCTCGTGGGTATCCCGCATTTCATTCCTTTTGTAAGCAGGGGAGGAAGTGTTTTATGGAACGGACCTACTTTGATTGGCCGTTAGAAATCTTGACGAGGATAGAGTAGTACTCGAGGTGAATGGCATACAGAACGCATCATCAATCTGCTGTCCTGCTCTAGCCCGGCCATACATATCGATTGTGTCCTTTTATGAGACCAAACATCAAATGTAGACTGACATGAGCTCATTCACTGCCATTGACGGCTATAGACGTCAAAAATATCATTTGAACTATTTCTATTAGTTTAACACTTTTTCCACTCTTGTTAATATGAGTATGAAAACCTAAAAAAATAATTATTTTACATTTAGAACAGATATAAAATTATTGATTAATCGTGAGTTAATTATTGAAGTCATGTGATTAATTACAATTAAAAAAAACAATGGCCAGATGCGATTTAAAAAAAAAAAAAAAAAAAAAAGAAGAAGAAGAAAAAAAGATTATTAAAAATTAGGGGTGTCAGGTGATTAAAATTTTTAAATGGAATTAATCGCATGACTTCACTAGTTAACTCACAATTAATCACAAATTTGATATCTGTTCTAAATGTCCAATAAAAAAAATCTAGATTTTCACACTCTTGTTTAAAAAAAAAAAAAAAAAAAGTGGGAATAAATGTTAAACTAATAGAAATAGTTCAAATAAATTTTTGACGTTTATAGCCGTCAATGGCAGTGAATGAGTTAATCATGGTAAAAATGGATTTACTAAGAGCCCAAATAGCGGTCACTCAATTGCTTGTTCACTCTTAACAGATTGCTCACGCTGTTGAGTGTGTTGCTTTTTAATCGACTAAGATTGTGATCTTTTACTAAAACCAAAATAACAGGCGCTTAATGGCGTGTTCATCAGTCACTCTAACAAAAGCAAGCGCAAAATTAAGTTTGTAGTGATGGAATCGGAAGAGGCAAACTGCTACCTAATAAATTTGGGGAAGCAAATGTTTGAGGTAATTCGTCCCGATTGTTTAGCAATTGGATGTATTTGCCCATCCTCTATAACATTGTGTTTAAACTAAATAAAAAAATAAATAAAAATAAACGAACGTGTGAAATGAACTGCAGTATATTTTTACCCAGTTGGTAGGCACAATCTTGGGTCTACCCGGTAATGCATGAGTAGCCTCTTTTTTTTTTTTTTGCATGCACAAACCATGAGTAAATTTTTCCCCCTTTCCCACTGCCTCGCTTGTCCCACCTTGCAATGAAAGCTCGATTTTTTTTTTAAATGGGTATTTGTTTAGTTTCAACCCCACCCACACGCCCCTCCTGTAGCGCGCACCGCCTTTGTCTCCTTCCCAAAGAGCTTTAACGTGAAAGCACTTCCACTGCCCCGCTTCTCCACTTAATCACTTCAAGGTACCTCCTTACAGAAGGTGGGTGTTTGACTGGTATGTCTTATTTCTGCTCTTCCCTCCATCCAAGTTCACCGCGTTGAGCGAAAGTGGTGGGTGGGTGTGCTAAGACGGCAAGAGAAGTGAAATGGAACTCCTAGATCTTGCCGCCCACTTGCCATTCCCGCATAAAGACAGCATTTCTTTTTAGTCTGGCTCTCTGCCTCGTCCGTGTCAGCATGATCGTCAACTTTGGTGTGATCAGTTGTGACTCATTCATCACTCTCAAGAGCACTGATGTGGCTTTATTTTCTTGTACAAATGCAGTAGAGAGCAAACATATTTTAGTGGCCGTTTAAGTGTTTGTGGCAGGGCTTACCCCTCGTTTTTCAAATGCGAACGAAAGATTTTTCTGTTTTGACGAAATGTCTTTAAAGATTTTTCTCACATTGTCTTCTCTAAAGCAGGCCTGCCATCATAGAACCCCTCAGCCTTGTCTTTGATAGGAAACGACATGATTTGTCACGAATACATTAAATTCAAATGTGGTTACATAATGCCATGATTTGCGGGTTCTCGTGACGGAGGTTATTAGTTTGTCTGGCTCAGTCCAAAGACAAGATGGATGATGAGCTGTCTTCTGCAGCATGGTAAGTGTCTCACTCTATCAGATGAAACCAACTCGTCACGTGCTTTCTCAATGACTGCGTGCCCCCTGATTGAAATGTCAGCGCTGTACAAGAGTGGAGGGATGCTGATTAGTTTATGTTAATGTTGTCTTTTTGTCTTGATTACTCGCTTCATTAGTCAGTTATTGAGTCCGTGTGCGTAAAAAAAAAAAGGTGTTTTGGATGAAGAAAAAATTGTTGTTTTTTTTGTTTGTCAACACAGTTAACTCATTCACTCCCAGCCATTTTCACTTGAAGCAATCCCCTTCGCTCCCGGCTGTTTTACTGGATTTTGACTGATTTTGCAAGGCCCACAGAATATTGTGTTCTATTCTTATAAAAACATGAAACCTACGAAAAGAAAGATTAGAGTCTCTTCTTTTCATCATTTGTATCTGTTTCCATTTTGCAGCAGTTAGCAATAAAATATAGCTAAGTTTCATCATTATTCATAAACCTGTTGAAATTACTGGTAAGCTTGTTGCAACATGGCCCTGGCTGATCTCTTATACTATGCTGCCACCCGCTGGCCGTTTTTTTGTAATAACTACAATTGCTTTGTGACTTCTTCATGTCCGATGTTCCATCAAAGCCCTTTTTTTTTCCTTTTTTTTTTAAACATATAATTACGTTTTTGGGGAAGAAGGAAAAAGTATTTAAAAAACGTATTTATACGTTTTTGGGTTTGAATGAATTAAGAACTACTGAATTATCGAGGACCAAAAATGCCAACATAATAAATAAATAAATACAAACTTATATGAAAAAATATAATTCAAAAATTAAATACAAAAAAATTGTGGAAATAAAAACAACAAAATATATACTAATAATAAATGCAAGTAAAAATAAATAAAAAAATATAAAAATAAATGTGGAAATAAATACAAAAATAAATATTTAAATAGAATTAAATGTCAATATATAAATAAAAACGCTCATGAAATCCGTCATGAATTGTTATTCAAATGAGGGGGCCGTCCTAAGCGTGTCTTGGGTTGAACTCCGTCATTGAAAATGTTAGTCTTTTGATGTTAGTCTTTCGATGTTAGGTCCATAATGAATTAGATAAAGACACATCTGCAAAAACAAAACACTGGTAGTGAAGCACATCAACAATGAAAGCATAGACCATTAAATGTGTCAAGTATGGTACATTAGTGGTACACAAATGAGAGTAAATAATCTGCTGGTGACAGTGGCCAATGGTCCACAATTAAATACATTAACTAAAGGTCTTAGTATTGTAAACAAATCGAATGCTATTTCACAGTACTGTAGTTATCCATCAATCTGGATCCAGATTTGTTTCAAACAAACTTGGTTAGTTAGAAAAGAAGATGACACCAGTTGATTTTCCAATCAAATATCGGGTGCCTTGCCCGAGGTGCCTTGTAGTTGCCATCTGCCTTAATTCATTATGACCGCCTGGCGATTATACACGATACCTGGTGCTCTGTACACTAATGCGATTCTTCTTTATTGATCAAGGCAATTTCCTGGGGCTGCCTGAACATTGGTATCTTCATCTTGAATGTATTTAAAAAAAAGTTTCCACATGGACGAGTACACCATTAAAATAAACTACGATTATTTTTACATTTGCTTTGTAATAGTCTCGCATTTTGGTCGATTTGTTGCGCTGCGTTTATTGTTTGCCCTTTAAAGGGATTTTATCAGATGCTGTCTTGTGATATACAGTCGTATATTAGAGTGGCTATTTCGTTTCATTTTCCAGGGCATATGATACTGTTTTAGATTGATTTTCTATCTCCCTTGAAGCAGCAGCAGCAGCAGGCTGCTCCTCGTACCGCTGCTGGTTGAAATATATTCTTGTTTCTGATTTGTAATTCTTCACCACACAGTCACAGTGAACTTTATGTGCATATTTTTGGTCAATGGATAGTAAAACACTTGATTGGGACATCTGTCATTTCATCACCAAAAATAAGTTTACTTTTTCAACTGTACTTGGAAAAGGTCAAATTTTCTCAACCTCTTCGTTTTCTCCGATTCGTTGCTTTTTCACATTTTCCAAATAAATCTTCAGACTCTGTTGTGGTTTTAGTCTTGCCTAACTCCATTCTTTTTTACATTTTAGCTCTTGGAAGGCAGTTTTACATCCCAGGTCAGCCATGAAGTTGATGGCCTCATCTTCCAGCCATGTGGGGTAAGTAAAGCCCACTTGACAGTACGATGTATGATGATGTCACAGGCTTATGACCGCACGGCTGATTTTGCTGCACTAAGGGTCACATTTTTTTTAGTACCTCCTGCTGATGCCGTTATTCTTACGATCCTTTATTATAAATAAATAGAAATAACACCGTCCACACAATTTCACAGTAACAGTCACACTTTTATGACTTGTTACAAGCGAACCAGCTCTATTTTTATAGCCTACAGTTCAAGTTGACTTTTTTTTGTAATTGTGATATTTTTCTTTCAATTGTCTACGGTGTAATTGGTTTGGTAATACCACTGATATAGGAATACAGCTTATTAATTATGATCAACGTCATCATGGGTAAACAATTGGGGTGCAAACACCGGTTTGAACCGTAAATTTGTTTTTTTTTTGGGGGTTAAAAGTTGCGAGCGCATTGAACCAAACTCAATCAAATCGTTTCACTTTGAAATATTTCGAGATATGTATCGAATCGTTTTTTATTGGAGAGGTATATCTTAGAAGGAAATGGCACTTCTACAGCACAGCACTGTCTACTTCCTTCAAATATACGTAAAATATAAAAGTTTTATTTTCATCTCATATCTTCAAGTTGGCATCCGGCTTCGTACATTACAGTTGTAATAATTGGCGCCATCATTGTGTCGAAACAGAATGAATAGAATGGCGAGTTGCAATCATCACATGATATGAACACAATGTTGTAAAACATCATTAGCTGTTCAGATACGGAGTGTAGAAATTCACATCGGATGTTTGTGCGGGAATACAGTACCATGTCAGACAATGATTCCATAAATCTCGATTTCTACCCACGAAGTATATAAATAGATCAATGCTACAACAGCAAGCCTCGTGTAATTATAGATGGAAAATCATGCAAGGTCCTCTCTTGGGATATGTAATTTTCTGCTTTATGAGATTCTCCTAACAACACCTGCTTACGCAACTGTTTCAATGTTTCACGTCCTTGGAATCGCTGCTGTAAGTTGACTAAAAATGACTTTGACTTGAATTGCATGTAAAAACAGTACAATGATTTAATACCTTTTTAGGGTTGTTTGTTAATATAATGTCATGTATTGTTATTGATCAAGTGTTTAAATTTTTTAATATATATTTATATTAAATCATTTTAGAAAAAAACCTAAATCCTTTTAACTTTTTCCCTTTTATGTTAACAAGAGTATGAAAAACGGGGAAAAAAATAGGATTTTGTTTTTACAACAGATATAAAATGAGCGATTAGTTGCGATTAATCATGAGTTAATTATTAAAGTCATGTGATTAATTACAATTAAAAAATGTAATTGACTGACACTCCTAGAGTTAATATTTTTTTAGGGTAATTTTTTATTTTATTTTGCATAAGTAGGGCTGCAACTATCAACTACTAAGTGTGCAGGATTTTACTTTCACCTTTTTATAACATCTGCATCTGTCTTTTTTTGTCCATCCACCTCCCCTAACACTATTCCCATCATGTCTTGATTACCGCAACTTACTGGCCTACTGAAGAAAAGCCATCCACATTCTGACGAGATCCCCTCATACGAGTAATATCACACCTGTTTGACAGCACCTTGAATGGCTGCCCATTACACATTATATTTCATACACGATTCCCCCTTCTCGTTTACAGCCGTCAATAACCTCACAAACCTCCGCCAGCATTACCAGACCCTGCCATTCTTTTAGGTTGTCATCATCTGTTCAATGTATTCTACCGCCGTCTCACCTCACATTACAAACTCAGATTCAAATCACCACTCAAAAAAGGCGGCCAAAATAAAATGCACAAATGTTATCATTATTATTATGCAACTGTTTTTTTGTGTGTGTTTTTTTATTCCATAATATCTGTTGAAGTCTTTTTGAAACAACAGTGATAACATGTCAGTTTCTTTATCTATTGACAATTAGGTCCAATCAGTTCATCTTTAACTCATTTGCTCCCAAAAAACGTATAAAAACGTTCTATTTTAAATATTACCTTGGTCCCAAAAACGTATTTAAACCTTTTTTTTTTTTTTTTTATGTTTTTTTAAGCTAGAACATACAGAAGGCTTTGATGCAGCCTCTGACCTGAAGTGGTCGCTTAAAGCAATGGTAGTTATGACAAAAAACGGCCAGCAGTTGGCAGCAGAGTATAAGAGATCAATCAGGGCCATGTTGCAACAAGCTCACTTCCCCAGTGTTTTGAACAGGTTTGTGAATAATGATTTAAATCAGGGTTTCTGCCAATTTACAACCTTTTATTGACTGAATAAATCCTCTCATTAAAATGCATTTCCTTTTTTGACCTTTTGCTTGTGACATGGATTATTGACTGACACGGAGGGACAAATCCATCAGCCTTTATAAGTAAGCATTTGTAAATAATATTTCACAGTAGGAGCCACAACATGGGCCGCTGCGAAGCTCTGAATGTCACCCCCCAGAGTGAATGAGTGAATACTCACCATGGAAACACGTCCCCCCCCCTCCCGCTTGAGGTTCATTGTGTTTTCCACGAGGAATAATTACCGGTAATAAAATATTGCAATCTTCAAACCTTACTGATAATATTTCCTGGAAATTGTATTGTGACTTATATGATAATGATTTTGCTCTCTTGTCAATTTGAAATTTTGACAGTGTCTTTAGTTATTTTTTGTTATAACAAAGAAAAATATTATTTTATTTGTAATGTGCCGCTTTTTTTTTAGAACTGTACTACATTATAACGAGCACTGTTTGATTTTGTTTATTGATTTAAAGATGTATTTATTTTGGGGGTTACCTCATGTAGTTGCAGTGGAAATAAAAAGTCAAGACACCCCTGTTCATTTGACAGGTTTTTGTAATAGAAAATAAATTGTGATTTAAATGAATAATAATATTAAAATTCAAAAAAAAATTTTTTTTTAATTTTATAGTCTTAGCAAATAAGTATTCATTTAGGGTAAATAAGCAAGCACTGCCTGGCACTCCAGTCACTTCCAAAGTCATTGGGCTTTGTTGCTCTCCACAGTAGATGTAATGTTAATCTTTTTTGTGTGAATGAGATTAGGCCCCAGGGTTAATCTTAGTGGGGTCTTGCTGCTGTGAATGTCCATTAATATTAGCACAAAGGTTTTGACTTTTTTTTAGCGGTAGGTGTTTTATCAGAGCCACCGCAGAGCCTCTTTGGAATATGTTTTCTTTGTTCGGGGATCATTGGCAAGGTTTTGATTCTATAGTCAGACTTTAAATGCAGATGGTAAATATAAAAATGGAAGATCGTCTGTTGGAAGAGGATTTTTTCCCTTAAAGTTTAATCTCGGTTCTGTTCGCTCAAAAATGGAGGCAGATAGTGTTATTTATTTTTGGATGTGCCATTTTAAAGGCATAGTTCATAACTGTTACCAGAAGTTCAAAACATTTTTTATTTCTGCATATAATACAGGTCTCGACCCTCTAAAATCGGCATATTTTTAACATGCCAGCAGGTTATTTCAGCAGACAAATTACCTTCTTAATTTGTCCTCGTAGCCTCATTTTCTTTTCATTTACCCTTTGCCTCATTTTCTTTTCATTTTACCGATAAATCATTGTGCCACCCAAGGTTATTATAGTTTGGGATTTTTTCATTAGCCTTCATTTCATTTTGACTCTTCTTTTTCCAAATTCATTAAGCTTGAATTCGTTTTTAGAACATGCCTGCTAGTTCTTAGTTTTTGTTTATTAATAATGCGTAATTTTAGTTTTGATTAGTTTTATTTTATTTTACTTTATTGAATTTTATTAAGACGGGGCATTTGTGCAGTGCGATGTTGAGAATGATCAAAAGTATTAATTTAGCGCTAACAATACTAATCTAGCATTAGCATAAACGAGCCAATGTTAGCCATGGCTGCTATGTTGGTAGCATGACTTATTTTTTATAGTGTTACTCTTACTATTACAGCAAATAGCAAACAAGGGATGGACTTTTTTTTTTTTAAATCTATATTGCCGAGGTGGATATTCCAAAATATTTTGAGCAAAGCCCCTGAAACCCCAAATTTCATTTCCTCAACAAAGTTAGTCGTTTTTAAATTTTTCCCCGTGAGCTATAAAACCCTTGGTGCTGCACAATCGCTTAGGACATCCTCAAGAACACTCCATACATTTTAGAGTGACTCAACACGCCGACCTGTAAGAGAGGCAGACTTTCTCCTGGGAGCAAATCTATTGACTAGGCCTGCCTTTTATCTGTAATATTCAGCAACACAAGTATGTGCCTTTGAACAAAAGCTGTTAACAGTGTAATATTGTAACATTATATCTTAAGTATTTCTATTGGCTATCTTGTTTGTCTACTTCTCAATCTACTAATGTTAGTCATGTTTCACTTTAGGAGGTTGTGACGCAAATGTTTTTTTTTTTTTCATGTTACTGTTGTTAGAATTGTTATCATTATTTTTATTTAGCTCTTTGACTGCCAAAAACGTTAAATAACGTTTAGTAAAATCCTATGGAGGAGTGCCAAAGACGTTAAAAGACGTTTTTTTTTTCCAAAACAGAGGTGAAACTAACCATTTTCTATTGTTGATTACTGAAAAACGGAATAAGGTAGAAACAAACTTTTTTTTTCTGATGAAAGATGAGAATACAATCTTTCATTTGGCAGTATGTGTGTTTCCATAGTCCAAACACATAATTGTCTGTGGACCTTGAAAGATCAGTCAAAAATGCTTAAATCGGCTGGCACCCACGGCATCCCTTTTCTGAAAACGTCTGGCAGTCAAAGAGTTAGTAATTATAGTCTCCATATAATATCCATTTTTTTAAAGAATACTTTTATATGTTGTGGATTAATAACAATAATGTGTGCGAAAAAAAACACCCCCCCTCCCCTCCCCCAATGCATTTCAATAGTTTTATTAGTAATAAAAATAAATATTTGCAAACAAACTTTCTATTCAAGTAATTATGAATTAGTTAGAAAGTTACTAAATGCCAGTGTTTTTCTAAGTCGTTAATCCGATTGTAGCTTTTGTGTGTAAAACTTAATAATTTGTTGTTACAGGTGCATATACTCATATTGAATATTATATCGAAGATGCGTAGATTGCTATTATTGTCATCAATGATGAATTAAGCCATAGATGAGGTGCATTTCCATTCACCTTTGCTCTGAATTTAATGATGAGTTACCGAATATGGAATCAGTGAAAACATGTCCATCCTTTCAGATGAGCCAACATTGTTCAGAAAAGAAAGAGAAAAGAAGAGAAACAGATTTAGCCAGCATGGTTCCAAATTCAACCCATCCATTTTCCTTTTTGTTGTTGATTTCTTCCTCTTTCCTGCGGCAAAGTGGAAACCATAGCGCCCCGTCTCTTCCTGCAAACGCGGATTGTAAAGGATCAAATAGAGGCAAAGCTATTTCAGGACTTAAAAGGGGTGTAACAAATCTCTGATCTGCAGCCGTTCAATAGCTTGTCACCTTCTCCGTTTGCTGCACACTCCAGCTTCTACTATATAGCCCCCACCCGTGTTATTTATTTCCAATTGGTGGCTTCCGAGGAAGGGTTATGGTTTGGTCCCACCAACAATATCCAGTTTGCTCTTTATTTATTTTTTTACATTGTGCAACGAGGCGTAACATGCCTGTAAATAAGAGCTTGTCATGGGAATGAGTGTCGGATTTATAGAATTGCATATGTATTTATTATTCAAATATGTGCAAATTCCAAATGAATAAACAACAAATTAACAGAACAGAATTACTCATTTCTAATTTGTTACTTTTATAAATCCATACAGAAGAGGAAGGCTTAAGCCTCTTGTGTTAATTTCCCCATTCCAATGTATCACCTGTGCACAGATGTCTACTTGCATTGCACTTTTTTCCCCCCCATCTTGGATTATTTTTAAAACCAAAATGCCTATTAATGTTGGCCATTTTTGGATTGTGGTTTTATGGCCTGCTCTCTTAGATTGATGCAGAGTCAGCAAAAAAAAAAAAAAGAATGTGTTTAAAGGGAATTGGAAAAAGTGCCTCGGCAGCAAGACATGGCGCTGCCTCTTTCTGCAGTGTTAAGTCTGACACCGTTTTCAGTTCAGAACTTTGCAACGAGAGAAAAGAAAAGCAATAGTGGAAAGTGACTGTCTAAGTAGAAGCTCTAACAAGTAGATGTAGTAAAAAAAATAAAAAAAAATAAAATTTTTTTTTTTTTTTCGAAAGACATGTTTTGTGGAGTAAAATACAAAGAAATTATTAGATAATGACGTAAACAAGATTTTCCCCCTTCACTTCTTAACTTTCTCAGTGAAGAGAAAATTCTTGTTCGAAATAAAACGACTTCGTTAAATATACTATAACAGTTTGGACATTATTATGATGTAATATGTGGGTACATAAAGTATATGGTTCAAGTATAAAACATTTAAATGAGATAGAAAGCACTTCTAAAAGCCTTTTGCATCACCGTCACGATCATCAGTCAAACTTGCTGCAGCCTTTGCGTTCCTCTCAGGGAGCACGCAGGCAATTTCCACGCAATCTGCCATAATTACATGGAAATGATTTTGATAGAAGTGCGGCTAAATTCAGCATGCAACGCCAAGGTTGTTTTTCACTTCAATAAAAAAAAAAAGCTTTTTGTTTTGTATAGTCCCTTAATATCAATACAGAAAATGCTAATATGAGTTGTACTGGGTGCGCATTTCCATCTGGAAATGCATTTCACGATCATGTGTTGAAACGGGTGTTTGATTGGGTTTCATCAGATTGTTGTTGTTGTTGTGGCTCGGATTTTATCCATCGCAGGCTGCGCTTTGCTTTAAAGCGTGGAAGGTTACAAAACCATTCATACCACTGCGATTCTCAAATAAATAGACTTTTATGACGTTTCTATGCATACACACGGTGTTTATTCAGTCCCCTCCAAAAGTATCGTAATGGCAAGGTCGGTTTCTTTATTTTTGTTGTATGCTGAAAACATTTGGGTCGCAAATCAAAAAGATAAATATGAAACACAAAATGTCAATTCTAGCTTTTATTTCATGGTATTTACATTTAGATGTGTTGAACAACTCAGGACAGAGAACCTTTTATTTGAAACCAGACACTTTTTAACGTGCGCAAAAGTATTGGAACAGACATTATTAGATGAACTTCAAGTAAACTTACTTGCAATAATTTAAGCCTGCGACTAGGGCCCGACCAATGTGCATTTTTTGAGGCCGATGCCGATTTTTGGCAGAAAAAAATACAGATTGCCGATTAAAATATTTAATGCATAAAGTTAATTTAATGCATCCATGGTGTACACACACAGAACATTGCGATTAAATTATATTGAAATAACTAGTTTTTCACACATTGGGACTAATTTGTGCTATCTTACCTGCGGGTATGTGTTCCCACAGCATTTGTCTGTGAATATTCGTTATTTGAAGGAAAAACACTCCCAAAGTCGAATCCTGTTAGCGTTTGAATGGGAGCATTAGCGCCAAGCTAGCAATGTTTTTAAAACGAAGGATGTTTTGTATGTTTTTAAATACACATTAAGTGTCGTGTGTTAAGTTTTACAGCTAACTCCAACTGGGGTGTCATTAACTCTTTAACTGCCAGACGTTTTCAGAAAAGGGATGCCGTGGGTGCCAGCCGATTTAAGCATTTTTGACTGATCTTTCAAGGTCCACAGAAAATGATGTGTTTGGACTATGGAAACACACATACTACCAAATGAAAGATTGGACTCTCATCTTTCATCAGAAAAAAAAGTTTGTTTCTACCTTATTCCGTTTTTCAGTAATCAACAATAGAAAATGGTTAGTTTCACCTCTGTTTTGAAAAAAAAAAACGTCTTTATACGTCTTTGGCACTCTTCCATAGGATTTTACTAAACGTTATTTAACGTTTTTGGCAGTCAAAGAGTTAAAGGATGCTTAGGGACAACAGAATAACCAGAATAACGTATGCTACACACTTGCTAGTTGCTAATACTACGCAAACAAAATTGTGCATTCAGGGTAAACTTTGGTTTTCTTCGATGATAGTGTTAATGGGAAATGTTTGAAAGGCTATAGTCGGCGACCGATTAATCGGTCGGGCCCTATTGACTGGATCAGACAGTTGCATTCTTCATTTGAAAAGCTTTTCCAGGCCTTTACTGCGGCCTCTTTCAGTTATTTTCTGGGGGGGGGTTTCCCTTCAGTCTCCTTAAGGAGGTAAAATGCATGCTCTATTGGGTTATGGTCCGGTTATTGACTTGGCCAGTCTAAGACCTTCCACTTTTCTCCCTGATGAGAGGCGGTCTTGGTCTATGGTTGCAAAATATAATGCTCTGTGGACTTTTTGTTTTTGTCTTTTTCACATTCATGTGTTCTTCACCAGTTACTCAATACTTGAGCAATTTATTCTCTGAATACTTAATTCTCAATTTTTAATCAAGTAATTGCATTAAGGTACCATTATATTTTGGTCATCGTTGTTTTTCCAACTGCCTCATAGTTTGAAAATTTACTTTCCCCCCCAAGATTATACAGCTCAATTAAAGTAATAACCATATGCGCAACCATTTTCCATCCTTAACTAAATCTGTAACTGTTGGGCATACAGATGGCATTTGCGAAATTATGATTCCATTAATCAACAACCTGAAGCGAACATGTTTGATGTAAAGTGAAGGTGTTATGAGTGCGGGCTGTCCATCTTTTGTCCATGCGGGAGCCGTTGCTGTGGAGGCGGCGGCGGCGTTAATGTCCCTTTGAAACCAGCATCAAACTCTACATATATCTTTTGAAGAAACCGTGGTTAAGTAATTCTTTTATTTTCCTCCAAAACGTGGGAGTGGAAAGCAACTTGTTTCAGTGTATCTTTGATATAATCGTCAACATGAGCATCAACCTCAAAAGTAAATGTCAACATGAGCAAAAATTTTACACCATTTTCATGTAGGAATATGTGCATATAAACATATTTGCACTGTATATATGTACAGTTAATAAATACTGTACATATAAATATGTACGTATATTTATTTACATTTATACAGTCCATGTATTTATTTGTGTTTTCAGTATGCGGCATGTGAAACAATACAAGGACAGTACGATTTGAAAGTGGAACGATTCGATTAGGTTTGGCTTTGTTGTCATTTTGCATACATTTGAATGACGATATAGCTCTCCAATAAAAGACGATTTGACACATATCTCAATATATTTCAAAGTTGAACACTTCGACTCAATTCAGTTTGATGCACTTGCATCATAAAAAAAAAAAAAAAAAACTTTCCGGTTCAAACTGTTTTTTTTGTTACACCCAGTATATCAGGGCTGGACTGACCATTTGGCATACAGGGCAAGACGTTTTGGGCCGATGCGGTGCTTTTTAATTATTTCCCTCTATTTTACCCCCCAAGAGGCCCACAATTTATCCAATCCACTTTATTTCTATAACACATTTTTATAAACAAGCGCTTCCAAAGTGCTGCACATTGAGATCATACACATAAAATCAAGTAAAACCAACTATAAAAACAAAACAAAAAACAATCAATAAAACACTTAAGTACAATAAACACAATTTAAACAATCAATACATTAATAATAAATAAATAAATGATTAATTAATAAACACACGGAAAGAAGTCCTAAGATGGGACTTCAATTTCGAGCGACCAGTCCGTTAATCCATTTCGAATTTAGATAGCAAAGTGAAACATCATCAATAAACATGTGTGGCAGAACTACTTGTTAGGCAAGAGTTGGGCCGGGTTCGGCCATATTTGGTCATGTGATGTAACAAGCGCAGGATCTCCTGAGGGAGGAATCCTGTCTGTTTTGCAGACATCTTCCCTCGGCGTATACTTTTGTTACCCGGGCAACCTGACAGTGACAGAATCTGGTCATCTGTTCCCGCCTCCACTCACAATGCCTTAAACATTTCTCATATTCCACCGCGCGTCATATCCTCCGAAATGTCACGCACACACAAATAATCAAGGAGGTGTGGAGGTAAGCCTGCGCGATTGCGCTGAAGCACACTTAAGATGACTGAAAGGTTGCTCAACTTCTGTATTATGACGTGATCCAACTGTGCAATTTTGCATAGCCTTTTTTTTTTTTTAACCATTTCGAATCGAGTGTAAAAAAGTCTGACGGTTACCATTAAGGCAATTCCTCTACTTAGAAATTCTGCTCACGGGTCGCTCAGCCAAGTCCGCAGGCGTACGAGCTTGACAAAGACACACAGTGGCATAATGTAATCCTGTTTCATTAAAACACTTTGACTCTGCGGCGGATATAAAAAGTCCGCACACCCCTGTGCAAATGACGGAAAGAAAGAGACCGTGACCGCCACCTTTGATTGTGCTCTGTATAAGACCTGAACATCTCAACTGAGGAAAAAAAATGAAAGAAGAAGATTTAGACGATATGGGTGTACATTGTGTAGACTTTGTTCAGAAGTCATTGCTTACTCTTAAACAAAGATCCCAATTGTAAGAGACTGTGCACACTTTGTTTATGATTTCTTCCTCTCTTGAAAAGATACCAAAAAAATAGATGCACAGGTTGTAAAAAGTCACAAAAGGAATTATCTCTGGCATTTCAAAGGGACGCGCAGACCTTTTTTTTTATATTTACCGTATATTCATCCAAGCACGTTTTTTTTATGTGTCCGCAGAGATACAAGCCCGGAAGGTGCGACGACATCCTGAAATGGAAGCCCCCGAACCTCAATTCGGTGGACTTTCGCCTCAAGATCACAAAAGTCGGAGGAGAAGGGTATGTAAAACAGGAACTCCCGCACTGGTGTGTTTATATAGTGTCACTTTGTGCTTCACAATAATAATAAAAAAGAAGCCTTAAATCGATAAAAAAAAAATTGAACTGACAAATCTTTTGTCTATATCTCACACTTTGCCCCCCCTCCCCCCCCCCCCACTGCCTCGGGGAGCAATTCATCTGATGGAAACGCTGTGATAGTGTGCAGCGTTCCTTCCTTTGACCACATTCTCACCGAATATATGCTTTTAAAGGCTTTAAGTGCAAAGAGCACGGCTGCCCTTCACGTGTTCTCTCATTTTGCGGTCATCATCCTCTGCAGCATGAATTATTCAGATGCACCGGTGTTTATCTTTGTGTCCCCCGCCCACCCTTAAAAAAGAATTTTCTGTGCTGTAAAAGGCAATCATTCCCTTGCAGGTAATTAGGGGCTTTCCGTGTTTCTTGTATGTATTAGTAGAAAGGTTGGAAGTCGGAAGTGGGGAGGTGTAATTTCCACTGGAATAACCTGAAATTGGATTTCGGGTTTTTTCAACTTTTGTAAATCAGGCACGTAAAAAAATAAAATAAAAATATATATAAAATAAATAAATATATATATATATATATATATATATATATATATATATATATATATATATATATATATATATATATATATATATATATATTTTTTTTTTTTTAATTACGTGCCTGATTTACAAAAGTTGAAAAAACCTGAAATCCAACTTGAGGACTCCCTGCATATATATATATATATATATGCAGGGAGTCCTCAAGTACAATATATATATATATATATATATATATGTATATATATATATATATGTATATATATATATGTATATATATATATGTATATATATATGTATGTATATATATATGTATGTATATATGTATGTATATATATATATATGTATATATATATATATGTATATATATATGTGTATATATATATATGTATATATATATATATGTATATATATATGTGTATATATATATATGTATATATATATGTGTATATATATATATGTATATATATATATGTGTATATATATATATGTATATATATATATGTGTATATATATATATGTATATATATATATATGTATATATATATATATATATGTATATATATATATGTATATATATATGTGTATATATATATATGTATATATATATATGTATATATATATATGTATATATATATATATATATATATATATATATATATATATATATATATATAAAAGAGTTCTGAGCCCCGCCATCATATAGAAAAGAGATGTTTTTCAATTATTCTAGATTATTATGCAAATTAACGCAGAACATGCTTGTTAACAAGCAGGGTTGCAAAAGTCCAGGAATTTTCAAAGTTGGAAGATTTACATAATGGAAAGTTGACCCGATACAGGGAAGTACAGTTGCGCAAATTTCTTATTAATTCCCATGGATTTGAAAATTCCCTGAATTTTGCATCCTCAGTAAGAACACAAGTGAATGGACCCGGGCAGACTGAACACTTTCACTCTGTCGCCCACCACAGCAGCCAATTCTGCACGGCGGGAATGCGCAAATGTGGTGTTTGCAAATAATCAAGGACCCCTTTGTATGCGGTGGAAAAAAAAATTATGTTACTGCAAGAGGCTCTGTTTTCTCAAGCCAAAATAAATGATTGATTACTATTCACATTTTAAACATCATTGTGGAGTAATAAAGTAAAAAAAAAAATCATTTGTTAGCCAACAGCGTCATTTAACTTTTCCATTTCATGTATTTTTGTCTGTACATGGTAATTAGCAAACATTAGCATCTTATTAAAAATAAATAGTGCGCTGAAAGTCCAGCTGTGACGAGCCACTCACACAAATGATAGCTTGCGGTTCTGTACGTTTTTTGTTCCCTCCCGTGTATCTGGTCAGTGCGCTCTGTGCTTCGCTGTGGCACAGCGTGTGAAGACCGTTGCGCGAGTGCACTCAAACAGATCCACCGCGACAGACTCGACGGTCACGCAGCCTCCTCCCACGAGAGCCAGGTAACCTCGGTGACTTGTCCCAGTTCTGAGCCCCGCCGTCATTCTTCGTCCACAGATTGGGAGGTTCACAGCCGCTCTTTCTTTTATTTATTTTTTATTTTTATTTTTTTCTGGAGAGCTCAGTATTGTTCATTCGGTAATTTTACCGATTTGACATGTCATCATCATTGCTCTCTTTTTTTTTCTTTTTTTTTTGTGTATGTGGGTGTGTGCGTGCGTGCGTGCGAGTGTGTGTGTATTCATTAGTTCACCTAAAACCTATTAAAAAAATCCCATAACGTTCACCTAAACCGAACACTTCCAGCCATAGTCGTGAGGCCGTCAGGAGACCCGAGGAAGGATCAAAGAAAAGAAAGGAAAGTTCACAGCCGCTCTTTCTTTTATTTATTTTTTTATTTTTTTCTGGAGAGCTCAGTATTGTTCATTCAGTAATTTTACCGATTTTACGTCATCATCATGGCTCTCTCTTTTTTTTTGTTTGTTTATGTGGGTGTGTGTGTGCGTGCGTCCGAGTGTGTGTGTATTCATTAGTTCACCTAAAACCTATTAAAAAAATCCCATACCGGTCACCTAAACCTAACACTTCCAGCCATAGTCGTGAGGCCGTCAGGAGACCCGAGGAAGGATCAAAGAAAAGAAAGGAAAGTTCACAGCCGCTCTTTCTTTCATTTGTTTATTTATTTTTTTCCTGGAGAGCTCAGTATTGTTCATTCGGTAATTTTACCGATTTGACGTCATCATCATGGCTCTCTCTTTTTTTTTTGTGTGTATGTGGGTGTGTGTGTGCGTGCGTTCGAGTGTGTGTGTATTCATTAGTTCACCTAAAACCTATTAAAAAAAATCCCATACCGGTCACCTAAACCTAACACTTCCAGCCATAGTCGTGAGGCTGTCAGGAGACCCGAGGAAGGATCAAAGAAAAGAAAGTAAAGTTCACAGCCGCTCTTTCTTTTATTTATTTTTTATTTTTTTTCTGGAGAGCTCAGTATTGTTCATTCGGTAATTTTACCGATTTGACGTCATCATCATGGCTCTCTCTTTTTTTTTTGTGTGTATGTGGGTTGTGTGTGTGCGTGCGTCCGAATGTGTGTGTATTCATTAGTTCACCTAAAACCTATTCAAAAATCCCCCATACCGTTCACCTAAACCGAACACTTCCAGCCATAGTCGTGAGGCCGTCAGGAGACCCGAGGAAAGATCAAAGAAAAGAAAGGAAAGTTCACAGCCGCTCTTTCTTTTATTTTTTTTAAAAAAAAATTCTGGAGAGCTCAGTATTGTTCATTCGGTAATGTTACCGATTTGACGTCATCATCATGGCTCTCTTTTTTTTTGTGTATGTGTGTGTGTATTCATTAGTTCACTTAAAAACTATTAAAAAATCCCATACCGGTCACCTAAACCGAACACTTCCAGCCATAGTCGTGAGGCCGTCAGGAGACCCGAGGAAGGATCAAAGAAAAGAAAGGAAAGTTCACAGCCGCTCTTTCTGACATCAAAGTCGAAATCTTGTACGGCTGCGTTGCCGGAGAACACAGAGCATGATTGTTGATGCCGTTTTTGAGAGAGATGCTCTCATCAGACCGCACGCCATCTTGGATTATTTTTTTTTTTTTACCTCTCTCCTCTGTTAACCATCTGAGAGAGATGGGCAGACACGCGAGGAGGGTAACAGTAGCGTATTCATCAGCCCACGCAATCGATCCTTGCGCACGTCTCCGCCTTGATGTTTTGTCATCGTTTGCACGCGGGCACAGAGGCAGGCTGTTGTTTGTTATTGTCGTCAGGAGGAACGGAGAGGTGGAAGCGAAGAAAAAATGCAAAGCAGCATCTATTCAAACTGGCATTTCAGCAGTCCCCAAGTATTGCACGGAGCGCTTAAACGATGGATAAATTGATCCAGCGGCGTTGCGTCTGCGGAGGCCATGACTAACGCTTACATCATCCTGCGATAGGTGTGCAGTGTTTTCACATTCCCAGAAATGGGAAATGGTTCCGTTTAACTGGCCCTTGAGAGGCTTCTTGTTACCATCTTCTTGATTGCGGCGGCACTCCAGTGACATTCCAGCGTCTCAATTCATCAATTGTTTAACGGACACACCCAGCATTTCTTTTACCCCTTGATGCTGCGGAACGTCATCAAAGTTGAGCTTTCATTGGGTATTTCCATCATTTACTCGAGCTTGAGCCGGCCTGTTTAAAGAGATTTCAATTCCATAAAAAGGCTGCTGACCTTGCCTTTTCTCTCATCGTCGTCCGCAGGGTTTTTCTGAGAGCTGCTTAATTGCTAATAATGGTTGAATATGAATCTGATGTTTTCATCTTGAACAAAGTGCTTTATAAATGATTCGTTTCGCCACAAATCTGTTTAACTCTTTGACTGCCAAAAACGTTAAATAACGTTTAGTAAAATCCTATGGAGGAGTGCCAAAGACGTTAAAAGACGTTTGTTTCAAAAAAGAGGTGAAACTAACCATTTTCTATTGTGGATTACTGAAAAACGGAATAAGGTAGAAACAAACTTTTTTTTTTCTGATGAAAGATGAGAGTCCAATCTTTTTTTGGTAGTATGTGTGTTTCCATAGTCCAAACACATAATTTTCTATGGACCCTGAAAGATCAGTCAAAATGCTTAAAATCGGCTGGCACCCACAGCATCCCTTTTCTGAAAACGTCTGGCAGTCAAAGAGTTAATTAAATAACTCCCTTGTTAGATGGAGATGTCATCAAATATTTTACCTTTGAATGTTATAGAATTTTCATTTTGAAAGCATTTTATAGTCGTGCGATGTACTCAGAAAGGCTTGAAAATGTATCTTAAACTTTCTTGCTTCAATTTGACCTCCGGCAGAATGTCTGAACCTTGACTATTGACGCTAACCAATGCAATACGAGCAAGTTTGTAAAATGGATCTTTGAAAGAAAGGCTTGAAAATGAACCTTGGACATTTTAAAAGCGCTTCCATTAAACCTTGCGAATGATGAGAATGCAGGTTTAACGTATATAGCAAAAAAATATGCCGAATTGAGGGAGAAGTGGTTAGCACAGACTTTCAATTGGGGGAAAAAGTGAGTATGAATTGTTTGGCTGCAATTGGTTGGCGCCGAAGTCCAGTGTGTCCCCAGCCTTTTGGACAAAGTCATCTGGAATAGGCTCCAGCTCGCTAGTGACCATAATGAGGATTGGATGGAAGGAAGGAAGAGAGACAATACCCCAGAAGTGTCTTTATGGAACAGCCCCTCTTAACTAGTCTTTACACCGATCCGATCGGCTGGATATGGATCAGACGATATTTAGCATTTTTATGCAAAGTTGGTGTTTTGCTGTAATGTATTAATTTGACCGATTGATCAATGATGTCATTGATTGGCTTTCCTTATGAAGTTTTTTTAACTCTTTGACTGCCAGACGTTTTCAGAAAAGGGATGCCGTGGGTGCCAGCCGATTTAAGCATTTTTGACTGATCTTTCAAGGTCCACAGAAAATTATGTGTTTGGACTATGGCAACACACATACTACCAAATGAAAGATTGGACTCTCATCTTTCATCAGAAAAAAAGTTTTTTTCTACCTTATTCCGTTTTTCAGTAATCAACAATAGAAAATGGTTAGTTTCACCTCTGTTTTGAAAAAAACGTCTTTTAACGTCTTTGGCACTCCTCCATAGGACTTTACTAAACGTTATTTAACGTTTTTTTGGCAGTCAAAGAGTTAAATCGTTGATCGTTTTTTCCAAACTCCTTGATCGGTGATCGGCTGAAAAATCCTGATCATGTATTAACTGATGTTATATATGAAAGATTCCCAAGGAAATGGACTGTGCACATGTGTATTATTTTTTCAACCTCATGATGCATATTGTGACAATTGCTCTATTTTGTTATTTTATTAGCATAATCTGGCAGGCTGCAAAGCAATTCATAAGGAAAAGCGTTACTGTTCTCTTGAGATAAGGGGAGCACATTTGTCATATTTTTTCTCTTAGCTTTAAGTTGCCCCCCCCCCCCCCTCCTTTTATTTTTTTTCCTTTTTCTGATCATTTCTTTAGGCCCATAGAGTTGTTCTTCTTTGGGCATTCAAACCAACCAACAACTTTCCATTAGAAGGTTGCAATGTGTGTAATGTATTGTTTACGTCACCCTAACCATTTGGCAAAGTGCAATAAAAATGTCAGTTTTTTTTTTTTTCTTTTTGTACCAAATGTGTTAGTCCATCGTATTAATAGAGCAATGACAAGAAAGGAAGGACAGATGCACGAGTCCATTACTGCAGCAGGGCAATTTGGCTCTTTTAATGTCCTTCCTCCCTCTCCATGTTTGCTATTATTACACAGAAGGGTTGGGGGGTGGAATGACAGTCTCCTATTTCTTCTCAGTCTCTGAATGAGATTCACTAGCACCGCACTGTAGTTTGAGCTATCAGTTAGTAACAATAGCTCCCTTTGTTTCCGCTCCGTGGATGGGTAACTAAAATAAAACCGGAGCCTGCTCTTGAATCTTCCATCCTAATAGAGCTTGAGTGTGCAAATAACAACAGGCTTCTGATGGGGGGAGCATGGGTGGGGGGGTGGGGGTGGAGGTACTGGAGCAGTGTGTGATTAAGACATCTGTTGGGCTTCATCTCGGGGATGAGACACAAATACCGCGCAGACACTTCCATCGTACACACACACAAAAACAACTCATGTTGATCTCACTTTGTACATAATTTGCGGAATCTTATTTCCTATTCTGTACTTTTGCCTCCGATTTATCACAGCCCTCAGCCTTGGATTGTGGACATAATGTCATTTTCTCTGTACCTCAAGCTGGGCAGAGAGACAGAAGGGCTCACGGGGGTGCTATATCACATTTCTGCCTTTCTGTTACTAGCCGCAAAATGGAAGCATTGTGATGATGTCTTCGCACCGCTCCAGATACTTCTTGTGCTGCATCCTGATAACTGTAGCCTGTTTTCGTCTTTGCAGGCTGCTGCCTCAGACCGTCGGCTTGCTTTACGTCGGCAACTACGAGAGGCCCTTTGCGAAGATGAAGGTGAGAGAACGAATGGGTTGCTTTTAATGAATTCCACAACTTGTGGTCCTGTTTAATGTTTCACTGCTGAAAAATAGAGGCAACGTGCGAGGGAGAAAAAAAATCAGCCAAGCAACAGTTGTTACCCGGCCTTATTTCAAGTTCTTGGGGCTATTTTATGATCAGGAACTAAAAATGAGAAATTAGAGGTATATGAAATTTCCATTTGATGCAATTTTAAAGTGGAAGTCAACCGTCGACATTTCTTGACAATAATATGTCATATGTGACCTCACTTTGTCTAAACATGACATTCTGAATAATATTACATTTTTGGAATATGAGTTATGAAGCAAAATCCAGCCGTTTTAACCCATTTCAGGGGGCGGCCATTTTGCCACTTGCTGTCGACTGAAGATGACATCACAGTTGTTCAGGGTTCAGGCAGCAACCAATCACAGCTCACTTGTTTTCTGAAGCTGTGCTGTGATTGGTTGTTACCTCCGACCTGAGCAACATTGATGTCATCTTCAGTTCACAGCAAGTGGCAAAATGGCCACCCGCTCAGATGGATGAAAATGGCTGGATTTTGCTACTTGACTCATATTCCACTAATGCAATGTTAACCAGAATGCCATATTTAGACTAGTTGGAATGCATAGAACATATTATTGTCACCCAAAAAAAAAAAAATAGGTTGGCTTCCCTTTTAAGGAACATGCAATTTTATGATATGTAGGTCGTTCATGTTATCTGTCATAAATTTCATAGACCCAAGTGGAGTCAATGTACCGTAATTGCCATTTCATCTTAAGTGATTGATAATCCTCGCATCATAAGGCAAGTTCCAATTTGTTTCATATCAGTTGTGAAAGCGGTGATTTGGGTATTGTTTCACATTAGCAGCAAAACAAAGCAGACATTTAATTGAGCTTTTATATGACGCCTGCCGTATTCGTTTTCAATTAACTTGTTTGTTTTTGTTGCATTTTAATACACCATTTGTTTTTATTATAATAGGATCCCATTTTGTTTAGCTCAACATGACCACTAATGAATTCCCGCATGTACTGTTTCCTTATTAGGGCCGTCATTTGCTATTTTTAGAAACATGCGTGTCAACAAATTCCTGGCGAAAAGCTTGTTGGCGTACTTTATTTCCCTAAAGGCATGAACGACATTGGTGGCATTTCTTTATGATAGATTTTAATCTTAACTCTTTGACTGCCAAAAACGTTAAATAACGTTTAGTGAAATCCTATGGAGGAGTGCCAAAGACGTTAAAAGACGTTTTTTTTTCAAAACAGAGGTGAAACTAACCATTTTCTATTGTTGATTACTGAAAAACGGAATAAGGTAGAAACAAAAAAAAAATTCTGATGAAAGATGAGAGTCCAATCTTTCATTTGGTAGTACGTGTGTTTCCATAGTCCAAACACATAATTTTCTGTGGACCTTGAATGATCAGTCAAAAATGCTTAAATCGGCTGGCACCCACGGCATCCCTTTTCTGAAAACGTCTGGCAGTCAAAGAGTTAATATGATAACATGCTCTGAATTCAAATTTTCCTTTTTAATGTCATCTTCTGAACACTGAGCTATATGATTTGAAATTTAATTTTAGATTATTGCATATGTTTAATTGCGGTTTATTAGTTTATTCATTGTGTAATTAGCATCCCAATTAAATCTCTTTTTCCTTTTTTTTACCCTAATTTACCCTTATATATAAAATTTAATCTGCGTCCACATGTGAAGTTTTTCCATCTAACGATGACGGCCATTTATTAGACGTGCTTTCAGTTGGATACAATGTTGGCATTGTCTCAAGTGCAGTTTGGGTTCTGTCATCGAGTGATTACCCCACTCTTCTGCTCTTGTCACTTCATGCCCGATTTCCACGAATCAGCCCTTGGCAGTCTGTGTTACTCCGAAAAGCTGCTACTGTCATTTTTGGTGTTTTTTTCCTGCTCTTGTTGTTCTAGGATGTTTTCAAGTAAATCGTCGCATGAATTATGGTAATAAGGTAGCACGCCAGCTAAAGACATGGCAACATCTGATTTCTTGAGACCACCTTATTTCCTGAAATCGCCTCCTTTTTATTCAGACCTGAGTTTATAAACACGACTGTTCACACGTGGACATGCAAACAGTATAAAGAGGATCTTACATTATGTAGACCGTGATTAGCTTCCCAGTCGCCTCCGCGTGTGCTCGCTCCCCAGTGTTAGCTAACGCCCATCCATATTCATAAAGCCAATGTGTGCCCTCAGTTTCTTACCACCCAGGCTGCTGCTGAAAATATCCTATTGTATTGATTTGATTTGTGTTCTCATTTATTATACTGATTGTGGTGGTCCCTTAACGGAAAATTAAATTTTTGAAACAAACCACAGACAAGTTCTAGAGTGAGCTGAGTGGAACATGTACTGTATATGAAACATCTATTTGAGTATTCATTAAATAATGTAATAAATGCCTTATCTCACATTGACACCTGGACCCGTCTGCATTTCAGGAAAACGCCCCCCGGCCACTATAGGAGCAAATATGGATATATGATGATCCTGTTAGAGCTGACTTACTGCCATCTCGGTCTTACTTTTGACACGTATTGCTGTGCTCATTCTAATGAGCCACTGGTTAATAATTAGTCCCGCTAATTATTTATACTCCTTCCCCTTATTCAGTTTTACTCCATTTCCTGATATGCAGCCAAGTCTTGCGATGAAATGGAGTCATTTTCCACAGCCCATCGGCCGACCCATTTTTTCGCTGAATTTCACCGTTATGCGGCCGAAGAGCGCGGCTCATTAATCATTGATAATTTGAGAGTTGGCTGACAGACCTTGTCACCAGAAATGAGGATCAGAGTATCTCATTGTGGGACTGGTTCCTTCTGGTGAAATTAGTCTGACAATGTGACTGCCGAAATGACCATTCATTCTAATTGACAAATTTATTTCATTCACAAATGCCTTTTTAAGTTAACTCTTTGACTGCCAGACGTTTTCAGAAAAGGGATGCCGTGGGTGCCAGCCGATTTAAGCATTTTGACTGATCTTTCAAGGTCCACAGAAAATTATGTGTTTGGACTATGGAAACACACATACTACCAAATGAAAGATTGGACTCTCATCTTTCATCAGAAAAAAAAAAAGTTTGTTTCTACCTTATTCCGTTTTTCAGTAATCAACAATAGAAAATGGTTAGTTTCACCTCTGTTTTGAAACAAACGTCTTTTAACGTCTTTGGCACTCCTCCCTAGGATTTTACTAAACGTTATTTAACGTTTTTGGCAGTCAAAGAGTTAAGGCCGACTTCCTCATTTTTAGGCAATTGAGTAAATGTGTAATAAGTACTTTTTTTTTAATGAGAACTTGATTCAACAGATTTCATTTGTCAGTTTCAGGCAATAACATCCAAACACACTAATTTTAGAGGCATAGAGATTGGGTGATTGTGTCTTAATGAACAGCATATTTTTTTTATACTCTGGAAATGTTCACCGCAAAAAGAAAATATTGCACATTTGCAGCGCTATTTTTGTTCCCACAAATGTAGAATAGTACCCCGAATATGTGTATCAGATGATCCAATGGAGCACATGAAGCAATTGCAGACCTCGTTTCAGCGTCAATGGCACATCCAAATCCATCCAAACTTGATGAAGCGTTAAAGCGTTGCTTCTCGGATTGCTTGGAGTTGATTGAAAAGGCATCTTTTTTTTACCTAGATTGCAAAAAAGGAATCTAAATGAAACTGCACTAAAATATCTCTTAGTAGAGCGCAGACCTCAGTCAAGATTGAGGGGAAATAAATTGATATAGCCACACTTTTTTTTATAATGAGCTTCACCTAATTGGTTTTGGTACATGCAGACCAACTTTTGTACAAATTGTCTTTGTAATTTTGGCATAATCCAGATTTTTTAAAAACAACCGGTGCAGTCAGACTAATACACCATGCATTTTCGCTTGGCAGAAGTAAACAGTTGATAAATTATTCATCCCAGACTTCTTGAGACTAAACATTACACTGTAGACACCCACTACCCAATTAAGGGGCCAAGAAGGCACCAAAAAATGGTTTCTATGAGCCTGACGCCCCAAAAGTATTGTAAATAAAGCCCATTCAAGCGCACTAGTCTTATTTATCAAGCAATGAATATTTGTTTCCCCAAGTGGAAGTTCTAAATGAACCCTGCGCGCCTCATTATGAAGCAATAGACCCACATAATTCCTCCAAGTCAACAATTGTCATAAACAGTGATCATTACAATTAAATATAATGCGAACAATAACAAGTAAAAGTTCTGCGACAATACTTGTCGTAATCCTCTCTTTGAATTTCCATGCGTAGTGACAGTTGGTAAAAAGTCAATCCCGGTAAGTCCCTTCTGAAATATGATCCCTCTTTTGATTTTTCTAGTAGAGCAACATAATGCCGGTCCAACATTGTTAGACCTTGTTAATCCGTTTGCTGTTGCTTTTTTTTTTTTTTTGCAATTAACTCATTCACTGCCATTGACGGCTATAGACGTCAAAAATTAATTTGAACTATTTCTATTAGTTTAACATTTTTTTCCCACTTTTGTTAACAGAAGTATGAAAACCTAGGGAAAAAATTCTACATTTAGACTAGAAATAATATTTGTGATTAATCGTGAGTTAATTATTGAAGTCATGCGATTAATTACAATTAAAAAATCGAATCGCCTGACGCCTCCAATTTTTAATAATCTTTTCTTTTCTTTAAAAAAAAAAAATGAATAGGTTTTCATACTCTTGTTAACGAAAGTGGGAAAAAATGTTAAACTAATAGAAATAGTTAAAAGCAGGGATGTGATTTTTCCGCTAATTCGCGGAATTCCGCTTCTTTTATCTCCCCCTCCCAAAAAAAAATTCCGATTTTTTTATTTTATTTATTTTTTAGTAGTTCATTGTGTATGCACATGACTCCGACAGATAACATCTTCTGCTATAACAAAGACATTTGTGGTATGCTCTAATATGAGTTACTTTTCATTTGGTCATGATACAATTATTTGTTCATGAAATTTTGAACTCTTCAACATTATTTATGTGTTAACTTAGTAATCACATTAGTTAGATATGATGATATTCTCAGTGATAGTTTTTAAAAGCAAAGGCAGTCCAATGTTTTTGAATGTGACTGATTTTGAGTTGACTAAAACTGCCATTTTATATGGGATAGTTCAATATACATTGAAAATTTATGCTGTTGTTTTGTCTATTTCTTTGTCATGTGAGTGCATTGAAAGTACTTAAAAACACGGAAAACCCATGAGCTGGACCAAGCTGGGCTCCAGCAGCCCCCAGACCCCCGGCTAAATTTTCAGATAATTTCACTTTGGTCAAATCACATCCCTGTAAAATGAATTTTTGACGTTTATAGGCGTCAATGGCAGTGAATGAGTTAAGACAGTGAACACTAATACTAATAGTTTGAGATCATTGTTCCTTGATTTTAAAGCCGTTATGCTTTTGCCAGCATTGCTGACAGGATATGTTGCTAATAGTACACGCAGGACTCTGTGCTCTTTTTACACTGAGATCGAGTGACACTCCAATGAGTTCATTCACGTTGAGCGGCAGACAGATAAAAGACGGGCTTGCAACGTGACAGGCAGGTGTTATTGTGGCTGTCACAGTCTTGCACACAAGGTAAACAAGCATGTTATTTACCCACAATGCTGGAGAAATCTAGACTAGAAGATGTTAAGGATACATTGACTGCGCTGGAAAGTCAACGCTCAGAAATTTTCACATCAAAATTCCAGACTAAAAAGTTTAATTGGGGTTTTAGGAGTTGTTAGAACACATCCAATAAAAAAAAAAAATCAGTGGAACTACACAAGCATCTATCTGGCTGTGATGTTTGTCAATGTTCACTAAATTTTGAATACGTATGGGAGATGGTAAGCCTCAAATTGTAAACCTTCAAGTCGTAAGCTATGACAAAGTCATTTTGTCTTGGGCAAGTGAGGTCAAAGGTTAATCGCAAGTCAAGTCTCTAGTCCGGTCACCTTACTAATGCAGTCTTACCTGCAGTATTGGATCTTCATGAAGCAAAAAGATAAGATCCACTGATTGTCACACCCATCTAAGTGGAGCGAAATTTGTTCTCCGCATTTGACCCATCCCCTGAGGGAGCGGTGAGCAGCAGCAGCGCCGCGCTCGGGAATCATGTGATGATCTAACCTCCCAATTCCAACCCTTAATGCTGAGTGTCAAGCAGAGTGGCAATCGGTCCCATTTTTTATAGTCTTTGGTATGACCCGGCCGGGAATCGAACCCACGACCTCCCAGTCTCAGGGCGGACACTCTAACCACTCGGCCACTGATAATGATTGGTTGATTTATATAACACATAGCATTTTGAAGAAAAAAATGAAAATGCAAATTTTGGCGATGGAAACAGGTTTTGCAAATAACCGTTGGCAAGACTGGATACACGTCGCACGTACGTTTGTCGTCCCAAAGCAATGTCGGAGGATAAAGTAAGGTATGTTTGGGGGGGGGGGTGACAAAACAGAAATCTTTTTGGAATTAATTAAAGAAGTTAATATTAATGCTAGTTTAGATGGAAAACAGCAAAGAAACGCTACGGTTGATCAAGATTTACAAAAGAAAACTCATACGACGTAAAGTAATGGTGGATCACATCTCTATGGTGTATACAGCGCCACCTACAGCGGCGGAGTCCCCCTCTCAATATTCGCAAAAGAACAACAGCTGGAAACGGGCAAATTTGCTTAAAAAATTCAAAACAATTGGATGGAAACCTGTCTAATGGCTATTGTGGCGTTTTCTTTCATGAACATAATTTTGTCCACACAAGCTACAGAAAATAGCTCCCTACTATTAATGCTTGTTAATTTGTATGTCTGAACTTGACTTGATGGAACTTGGCTGAGGCCTGCGTTCTCCATCTTCCCTCCCTCACACTCTTTCGTGCTTCCTGTGTGATATTTGTGGCGCCCCCGCTGTCAGCCCAGATGCCCCACACTCCGGGAAGGATGAAGCCTTCATGTAGAATTCTAGGATCTTGCCAAACACCATTGTTTTCTTGGCTGTTTTTTCCACGCCTGACCTTTGTTGAATGTCACTGTCAACTTGGACAACATGCTGTTTCCATGCTCTTTGTTGGTATTGAGATCCCTTTGTGCACCGATGCAAGTATTTCAAGGAGGTGATTAAAATGGCCGCGCTTTGCTGCTCACTGATATGTTTTCATATCAAATATGAGGAAACAAGTCAGTCATCCAGATCACAGCTCTGAGCTCTGCGCATTATAGAGTACTCATCTGTTGCTTGTTTGTTGTGTTATCCCACTGCATTAAATGGCGCCGCAACTGAGAAGTCTGTTTTGTTTGATTAAGCCTTACAGATTGTCTCGTAAAAAACTGAGCAAAATCCCAACATGGCGAGCAAGACGGCCTCTCAATATTGCAATAGCTTCATTTGTTGTTGGATTGTTGAAGTAGGTTGAAGAGATATCATAAACTGATATATTTTAATGCTATAAACCACTTCTATGCTAACCCTCCTGTTAGCTCTTTGACTGCCAAAAACGTTAAATAACGTTTAGTAAAATCCTATGGAGGAGTGCCAAAGACGTTAAAAGACGTTTGTTTCAAAACAGAGGTGAAACGAACCATTTTCTATTGTTGATTACTGAAAAACGGAATAAGGTAGAAACAAACTTTTTTTTCTGATGAAAGATGAGAGTCCAATCTTTCATTTGGTAGTATGTGTGTTTCCATAGTCCAAACACATCATTTTCTGTGGACCTTGAAAGATCAGTCAAAATGCTTAAATCGGCTGGCACCCACGGCATCCCTTTTCTGAAAACGTCTGGCAGTCAAAGAGTTAAGTTGGTTTCTCACAGAACAGCAATAATGTTCCTGTTTAATTATATAAACACATCCTAATAAACATTATTAACCACTTTTATTGCAAATATTTCAAATGAACCATTTTAACAAGTTTTATCATGAAGTTCAACTATTTATAGCCCTTTAAGTTTGAAAAGGGTTTGACCCGGGCTATGTTTAATGTTCTAATAGTGCCCTGATAATGTATTATTGCTCATGATTAACGGTTTTCAATGCAAATATACCAAAATGAATGATTTTAATTGTCTGTTGATGAAAACTTTCATTGTGGAAAAACTACTAGTTTGTCGTTATTGGTCAATTTGTCCCGGGCTTTTTAATTTTCTAAAAACATTTCGATAAACATTAAACATTTTAATTGAAAATGTCTAAATGAAGAATTTTAATTGTCTGTTGATGAGAATAGATATATATATATATATATAATTTTTTTTTTATTTATTTTTTACTTACAATGGGTCAATTTGACCCGGAATGTTTAACCCCCCAATTATTATTTTTTTAATTCTTACAATGTTTAACATCCCAAAACCAACAGAATAAACATTAATAATAATAAAACAAATTATAAACATAACTGATTATTAACCATTTTCATTGCACATACGTTGAAATGAACCATTGCTTATAGTCTGTTGATGTGAATGTTGGGTCAATTTGACCCAGTGTATGCTTTATGCTCCAAAATCAACCACAGACACATTCTAATAGCTCCTTACTGTTTTCATACATATGTTGTCAAATATGAATTGTCTCTTGGCGCCAAGTTTGATAACGAAAAGGTAACATTTGTTCTTTAACTTGAATCGGGTCATTTCGACCCGCAACATAACAGCAGTGAAAAGGATGAAATGGATCACAAAGTGAGTGAATCATGGGAGCCATTGTGATTATAGCCCGAGGTTGCGCTATAAAAAAAAAAAAGGCTAATTATGTGAAATGTTGCCTTGCATCCTTTCTGGTCTCATGAATGTACTGGTAGATGTCCCTGGCATTGCTTTCGAGTTTAGTTCTGCTCAGCTGGTCGGGCAGATACCATCTCGCCTTCACACAAATGCTTCGTGTAGCCAGGCAACTGACTGGATGTTGTTTTTGTGCGTCGGAGTGTTTGACCTTCATGGAGGTGGGCAGATGCCTTCATGGAGGTGGCCAACTGTCATCATAGTTGAGAATGTGACAATCCCTCTTGTGTGGTGTTTCCTTATACAACTTCCAAGAGTGCAATCCTAAGCAATGCAGTTTTGGCTTTAAAAAAAAAAAAGGCATCAAATGTGAGATGACAGTAATTTAAATAATGTGTTTTGCGATTCAATATTTTAATCTTAATTAATCGCATGACTTCAATAGTTAACTCACAATTAATCGCAACTCTTATATAGGTTAAAAAGCGTACGATAAAATATTTTTTTTCCTAAGTTTTCATAATCTTGTTCACCTAAAAGTGGAAAAAATAAATAAACTAATAGAAATATGGCTGCATCTTTTAGTCATTGATACAGTAATTTCATAATAATTCATAAAATTGAGTTAAAATTAAACTGGTTATTTTTCTGCCACTAGATGACAGCTCAATAATGCATTTTTCTTTTCATATTAAGAGCTATCTAAACTTTAACATGACGTAACTTGTGAAATTCCGCTCACTTTTTAAAAACGTAAAATACAACTTGACCCCAGTCTCCACAAATATATGTATGCATTATTATTACATTTATTACTGCTAAATTTTGCGTTGCGACTGGAATTCCCCCATACAGGCTTTCCAAGTAAGGGGCGGTCATTAATCATTAAACTTTCAATTAATTAACTTAAAATTAATGCACTCATTTTGACACCCCTAGTTTTTATTGCTGCTGATAATTGAATTATTGTTTTTGTTTTTTTTAATCTTAACTGTGGGTCTGCAAATTTAAACGTTTAGGCTCGAATTTTGAACTTTTTAAGTACTGTAATTTTCAAAATTGGATCTGCAACACTCAGTTTCTCAATGTTGAACAGCGGTTGCCTGCGCCAAATATAATCTTGAAAGTAAATGGATTTTTAATGTGTTTTTAACACCGCGGCCATTGCCGTTAGTGAATTACATTTATTACATTCAGATGATGCCTTGTCCTCGGGAGCCAGATGGATCTCACTCTTGCACAATGCAATGGTGTCCAAATGAGTATAATGGGCAATCATAACAAGAGTATTCCGCCGTTGTCCTCCCTGACCTGTAAACGTAAAAAAAAACAGCCGTGTCGTCTGCCGCAGGCCACGAAAGAGCTCAAACTGTACGACAACAAGATCATCGAGTGCACGTTCGCCAACAACAGCTGGGTGTTCATGAGGCAGCGGATCGACAAGAGCTTCCCAAACTCCTACGACACGGCCATGGGTGAGTCGTCTTTGTTCCCCTCTTGAAGGCGTGTTTTGTGAGCAGAAAGTAACCACCAAGAAAGTAAGTCTGAATCTTGTCTTCTGGTTTATTTATAAGAATCATTCATTACGGGATTCCTAATGTTTTTTTAAAGATCTGTTTACATGATGTAGTCCTCTTATCTCACCCACGGTTTTGTACTTCAACAATGTGCTGACTTGACCCTGTTGCACATGCCGGTAGCCACTGACACAATAAGATGGAGCAATAAGGAAGAATGACTTGATTGAAGAGGATAAGAAAGCAGGACTTATTGAGCTGCTTCAGGCTGCCTGACTGGCGTGCTGCTGTGAGGGCCTGCAGGCAAAAGCAGCTTTTATCTCAAGACGAGAACGATTGGGATGCAATTCTGCCCACTTCATGTTATCTTGGGCAGACCATTACAGTGGAATGTTTGCTGTGTCTACTTTTGACACCTTTGCCGTTCCACTGTTAAAAATGATTTTTGGTTTTTTTTCATGTATTATTATAGACGTTTCTAGACCCTTTCGGGCATGTTTAGTTATCCTAAATTTCTTTGCATCCTCAAGATTATATCATTCAATCAATCTTAATTTATATAGCACAAAAAAATGCAACTCAAAATGCTTTACATGATTTAAAAACAAGTCCCCAGCCCACTACCCACCATAATACAGGTCCACAAAAAAAAAAAAAGTAGTATTATAGTAGTAAATCATAAGTAATGATGATGAATCTACATTTTATTCTCTAGCACTGTTCTCTTGAAGAAGACTATGTTTAACGCAATTAGCAATATATCTCTCAGAACTAGCTTGTTACTGTAAACGCTTTTTTTTTTTTAATCAAGGTGACTTTATGTCATGAATCAATTAGGAATATTGCAAATTTAAAACACACATTGTTATATAATTGCTTCCTGAGTTACCCAAAATGTTGGTGAAGACTAGTTAGCTCAAGATGATTAGCCTAGCCTAGCCTAGCTACTACAGGAAAAAAAGCTTGATTGAGCCTCAGATGTCATGAATGAAACTACTTTTAAGTCATGTCTATTGTAATGAAAACATAATTGACTATTGATACTGAATCAATCACGATTTACACGACAATAGACCAAATAATTAAGCTGTTTTTGAAAATAGCAATGTTTGTTAAACCACAAAGTTGCCCTTTGTCCATATAGCAGTAATTGGTCCATTCATTTTAAGCAGTCTGAATGGCAGGAATGTCCTTCAAATGGTAATTTTCCACGTGACCGCAAATGTTATGTCATGTTGTATTTGTGTGTTGTTGTTGTCGTGAGTGAAATAAGTCAATTTTCCAGAAGTCAACCTCTTGTTACACGTAAAGAAAACTGGACGCTATCCCAGAAAAGAGCTTTAGATGAGCGCCAAATACTCATCTGTCAGTCATTATAATCCCTTCTCCCATTGGTAGTCGCCACTCCAGTTTAACTCATTCACCGCCAGCCGTTTTAGAGCATTTTGACTGATCTTTAAAGACTAGTGAAGAGTATTCCGAGACAATAAACGCCAAGCCCAGCAATTGAGTCCATAATACCTCCCACGCAGCATCCGCAAGAATTTCCTGTTAGCCGCTCCTTCATGGTTATCCCTCCCATCCCTTGTCTATTCCCAGCGGTGTGTAAAAGCATCCAGGAACCCGTCACCAAGAAAATCTTGTTGGAGTACGTGGACCGTTGTCCTCAAGCAGTCCAAGCCCAGACCCGCAAACACCCAACAGACCCGGACTCTGAGCTAATGCCCCCTCCCCCGCCGAAGAGGCCTAACCGGTCCATCCAATAGACTCGAGCGAACCATGCTGGGCCGCTCTGGACTTTTCTACAGCCGCTGTCCATCCTTTATCACCAGCCAGCCACCTCGGCCTGATGGAAAGTCGTATTTGAAGGCGTCCGTATCCGAACCCACCCACCTGTCCGCGTCATTTAATTTACCGTGTTACGTTGTTGCTTTAATTGCTGGTGTTCTTATTAAAATAAACAAACAAAAAACAACGTGTGGATTATGCGTTTGAACTGTTAAGCAAAATCTTCATCTCCTGTTGGGTTGCTTTTAAATTCACACTTTGAAGAAAAAAAAAAGCACCTTCAAGATGTCACTTTGTTTTTTGCAACTGCAAGGATTTGAGTTTTCAGATGAAAAGAAACTGATCTGGCGTGGATGTGGAACACTCCCAATTTGTCCAAATGAAGCCCATCTGTAGATTTAAAGGCTACACAGATGGGCGGGGATGTAACACAGTGATGACACACACACACACACACTTCACAGACAAGACAAGTGGACAATCAATCTGCTCCCAAAAAAAACAACAACAGAATATACTCTTTTATTTTGGTCATTTTAAATCGCAAATACATTTTCCAAATTTGACATCGACATACCGGCTTTTTTGTTCCCTGCAATGTAAAACTACATTTTTTTTGTTCCTTATGCTACATAAGAAATGTGTTGGTCTTATTTTTTTCTGTATCTTGTACCTTTTTTTAGTTCTATTGTGGAGAGCACAGGACATTGTATATTTTCTGAGCGGTAAGTCATGACGGATTTTAATGAAAAGTAAATACAAGTCGTTTTCTTTGTTGTAAGTGTGATGGAAATTTTGTCTTCGGTGTTTGTAAGACACTTCCCATGATGCTTTGTGAACAGGTAGTAAATTGCTGCTGTTGCAATGCAAAAGGATTTTGTCTCAGTTTGAATTGTTTGTTTTCGCTTTCTATTAAGATGGACGTCGCGGGCGAATGTTTACGTGAAGCGCCGCAATCAAGACTTGCGAACTGAAGATGATGTCACTCGGTGTTGTCACAAAGAATGCTAAGTGTTGTAGTAAGCTAAGTTGTGCCAAAAAAGTGATTTAGCACAACTTTCCATAGCTGACGTCATGTTGCTTTCTGAGATGGCAAACTATTGGAGACTGAATGAACAGCGCCTCTGCTGCCTGCAGTTAAGTACTGCGCTCCATATTTTCCTCAGTTGCTTCAAGATGCAGTTAATCAGAACGTTTTTACACACTTGGGTTCCGTTTTTTTTTTTTAATTAATTCATTGCCATTGACGGCTATAGACGTCAAAAATTCATTTTAACTATTTGTCATGTTATTATGTTAAAAATGCCGCCCCTAATTTTTAATAATCTTTTTTTTATGGCAGTGAATGAGTTAATTTGAAACAAAATATAGAATATTTGGTACAGAAGAAATGTGTACCATGTTAAGTTTAAATAAATTAATAGTAGCATTCTTCTTTTGTTTTAATTCTTCTTAGTAAGTCACATTTTCCCATCAGTAGTGAGCTATTTTTAGAACAGACCCGTGGGCTACTCATGTCATCCCTGGGGCTAACTAGTACCTGGTAGCACCTTTTTTAGGGGGAGGGTGGGGTGTATAATGCACA
This sequence comes from Vanacampus margaritifer, assembly GCF_051991255.1. Lineage (NCBI taxonomy): Eukaryota > Metazoa > Chordata > Actinopteri > Syngnathiformes > Syngnathidae > Vanacampus > Vanacampus margaritifer. The sequence continues at coordinate 12,836,828 of NC_135450.1, forward strand.
TTAATCTACAGAGGTAAAAGGCATCCGTGTTCTACAAGGGGGCGGGGGGAAAGTTAACTTATTCACTGCCATAAATTAATTTTAAAAATATATCAAATTTTTTAATTGTAATTAATCGCATGACGATTAATCAAAAATGCTATCTGTTCTAAATGTACAATTAAAAAAATCTAGGTCTTCATACTCTTGTTAACAAAAGTGGAAAAAAATGCTTAACTAATAGAAATAGTTTAAATGATTTTTTTATGTTTATAGCCGTCAATGGCAGTGAATGAGTTAATTGGAGGCAATTATCGGTTATTGCAACCATGACTTTTTCAAACCACAGTAAACCGCCAATCTACCCATGCCTATTCACGATTAGGTTCTATTTCTATGGCAGCATGTCACCCAAATTTCTATTAAATCAGAACATAGTCCACTAGTAATCTACATCATAGTTATAATTACTATCAATATTTTATGAAAAACAATCAAATGAAACACAGCAAATATGAGGGCTTAAAGTCAAAGGGAGAGAAAGTGACTTTTGGAGCATATTATACACGTAGGCATAAATGTTATGTTGAATTTCTTCAACTGATAATATCCCCGGCTGAATTTAGAACCTGTTGAACACTCCTCTAATTCCTGCCTTCCTTCTTTATCCAGAATCTTCAAAGTGGCTCGTGAATCTCGAGGAACAGACTTATTTCTGTTGATCGTTGGAGTGTGCGCGCTGTCACCCTGAGCCAATTTACTCGTCAGCTCTCATGCTGCATTTCAGCTCTGTCTTAACAAGACGTAAGGTAGGAGGCTACCCGATGGAATCGATGCAATCCCGAAAAAGATTTCTATTTCAGTGTGCAGAAAAGTGTTCGTCTGAGAAGGATTGATGCAGAAATAGGTCGGAAATCAATGAGTCTCCCGCACAGCTGTTATTTTCTGTTTTTTCGGGGAGCAGAATGTGTATTTATTTTTTAGGCGAGGGCTGACGCTGTTGGGTTTAGTCACGTAAGTGTGGAGGATCGAGTCAATGTAAGTCAGTGGAGTGTAGCATATAGGAGGAGGCTGGAATCAAATCAAGTGTGTTTGAAGGTCCCGCCTGCCGGTGCCAGAGGCGACTGTTGTTGTAATAGCAGAGATGGATGAGATGCACTCGCGAGGTGCTTTGCCCCCCTCCGCCCGTTCCAGACTGCACTCGGAAGCTGGCTGACTCTCATCAAAGTTTCGTTCACCTCCTTGCAGTGATGATGCACCGCTGCGTTCTCGGAATTGTGCTCGCCGACGTTATCCGTCAGCTAACCCTTCACTGAAATATAGCCACCTGGTGGCGAGAATATACCTGCTGGGTCATCAACGCTGAGACAACGAGGCGCTCTAATCTGAAGGGAAATTGTATTTGCGGGTTGTAGGCAAATAACCGTTGATGCAAATAAAGGCGCTCGAGACAATTGGGATTCATATTTTCTTCATTATCGACCAGCCCTAATACTATTTTTTTTTCAACCACACACCAATTAAAAATTTGAAGATATAAAGTAAATATAACATAATTAGGGGGCTGGAACGGATTAATTGAATTTCCATTCATTTCAATGGGAAAATTTTACTCTATTTAAGAACAGGGTCACGGAACAAATGAAGTTCCAAAGTTGAGGTACCAAGAGTCTACAAACATGTTTTATGCAAGTCGAAACAAATAGTATTTAAATTCCCTGTATAGGATCTTTAATGGTAAAATGTTCTTTAAAGGGGAAGTCAACCCCCCCAATTTTTTTTTGCCAATAATATGTGCTGTGCAGCCCCACTAGTCTAAATATGTTATCATGTTTAATATTGCGTTAGTGGAATGTGAATCCAGACGTTTTTAGCCATCTCAGGGGGCGGCCATTTTGCTACACCTGACAACCAATCACAGCGCATCTTCAGAAAACAGGTGAGCTGTGATTGGTCGTTGCCTGAGCCCTGAGCAACATTGATGTCATTTTAAGTCGACAGCAAGTGGCAAAATGGCAGCCCCCTGAGATGGATAAAAACGGCTGGATTTCGCTTCATAACTCATATTCCACAAATGTAATATTAATCAAAATGTCGTTTTTTTAGACTAGTGAGTTCACATATGACTTCCACATTTTCATTCTTCGTTAACTTGATGCCAACCGAGACCTGCATGGCTTATTCCCCCTCTACAGCAAAAAAAAAAAAAAAAAAAAATCCCCACTTTCTAAAATCTTCCCGCTCAAGCGCGAGTTCCCTTCCAAGGCAACAAAGCAAACAAACAAGGCAGAAACAGAATCAGTCGCATTAATAACGCATGGTGTTCTCTCCGAGTGCGGGTCCCTGAGAGTGCAGGAGGCGAGGGCTGCGATGTAAACACGGCGCGTGAGCGCAGGTGGTGCCGTCCACATTATGAATCTCAAAAGCGCTGCGGTCCGGGAAGCTCATATTAAATCATCGTGCCGCCTTCTTATCTACATGTTCAATGTGTTGCCGGCCGAGCGGTCGGTTAAAAACGCACTTTGCGTCCTTTATCAGGTGGCTTGTAATAATAACACGTGTCGCTGCGATAAGAGCGTCTGAAGCGATTAATACGCTCAGATTGGAAATTTAATTGCGCACATTTTTCCAGGCTTTATTCGGGGAGCCATGGCGCCGCTAATCTATTAGCACATATTGCTCCTCACAGCCCCATTTGAGGGCAAGTGTGATAATGCCACTGAAAGGGAGGAGGTGGTGGTGGGCAATTAGGAGGTGGCGCTTTGTGCTTTGTCGGCATTATTGTTTCCATGGATAGCTTCATGTTTGGACTTAAATGCACCTTTGCCAAATAATGCACAATACAAACCGAGGTGACAAGACACGCTATTAGATACTCGATTACCTGTCGATTACTGGTAATCAAATTATTTGTATTTTTTTTAAAGAATAAAAAAAAAGTAATCAAATAATTGTTACACGTCTACTGTACACAAAATAATGGTTTTATGATGCTCGGAAGAAATTAACTGGAAGTTAATTAACTTTATATGATATGTTTAGGATTTACTTTTTAACAGCAGTTGTAATTCTGGTTACTTAATTCTGTCTGTTAGGGAGAGCCACCACATCGTGATAACTTACATTGATGTTTCTGCATTTGGCAATTTATTATTATATTATATTATTAGTATGGGATTTTTTTTAATAGGCTTTAGGTGAACTGATGAATACACACACGCTCGCACGCACGCACACACACACGCACATACACGTACTCACCCACATACCAAAAAAAAAATATATATATATATATATGTATAAAAAAAAAGAAAAAAATATATATTTTTTTTTTATTATTATTATTTTTTTAATTTAAAAAAAAAAGGAGAGCAATGATGATGTCAAATGGAATGAACAATACTGAACTTACCTGAAAAAAAATAAAAAATAATAATAATTTAGCGCGTACAATTTATAGATTCCATTTACTTGTACGTCTTCGGATACAAGAGAATTAACCGGCTAGGAAAAATATTTGAATTTGAATAAATTTTCTCAAACGACATAAAACCAGGCTATTAACGTCAGAAAGACATCTTCAAACGTTGAATTTCACACTGGCTTTCATTTTCGATTTTCCTCGTTCTTGTAACTGTGAGCGTTTGCTTTTACTAATTATGATTTCATTTATGTAAAAGTAATTGAAGAAACGGTCCAGGTAGGCCACAAATCCAATTCAAGTTAAACACCATATATTATCTAGTAGTGCACAAAAGTGGAAAGTAATTTATGACACATTTCCCCCAAACAATATGTATCGTATGGAACTATCAATCTTACACGCACCCAAGTTAATGGAGTCAAGAAAAAGCTTGAATAGCATTTTGTTGTCTTCACGGTTTTTACTCTCCGCTCGCCCGCAGGATGCAAACAAATTGCCTCGCCCCAAACTTGAAGGTGGACGTGCAAGCAAACTTATCTCTTAACGTGATTTCAAGTTGATTACATAAGGTTGCCCGCGTGGACCTCGGAGTTAGTCGCCCTTGACAGTAAAGTAAAATAAAACAAATCAAGAGACATTGAAATTGAATAACAAATATGCTGACCTTTTCCACAGAAATTGAGCCATTTACTTCCCAGCAACCTTAGATGTGTAACCACTGTAAGTAACACACATTTAGAAAATGCTGCAAAGTGAACAACAACTGAGAAGAATGAAAATAATAACAAGCTGCTTATTTAAAAACACAAGTAAACCTCAAAGTTCTAGTTCTTTTAATTCATTGTATTAGGAACGCTACACCTTTATATTCTAGAACAAAACATGAGTCCACTTGACTTCACTTCTCTGCATCAGTGTTTAAAGCTAGTCAGCTAGCCGTTGTCATCTTCCAATCAGCTAATTTCCTAAAGGACTTTAACACTCAACCTTCATACAGCTGCTCAGAGTTCAGCTCCTAGAGTGTACAAATAAGATGGCTGTGGATGAGCATAGCGGTTAGCCTAGCTTAATTGGGCTATTCAGATAGCCGCTAAAATAATCATATCAGCGGGACTTGGCGTTGAGGAATCATTACACAACAGCTTTACATTTGTGTTAGTAGACTTTACATAAGAAGACTTCAGTTTATCCAATCTATCTTTGCGCTCTGTTATGTGAAAACGTTTTGCTAGCTTTAGCGCTACTAGCTTGTTTGTTTCAAGGCATAATTTGTACTGTTTTGTAGGCTAAGTGAATTTGTTGACTTCTGGCTATATCTGCGTGTTTACAGCTTTTAATTTGTATTTTCTGCAGTAGCTTAAATTACATTAGGACTGTGCGAGGAGCCTTTAAAACAAAAAAATGCAGATCTGAAGCCACTCAAGAGAAGAGAGGACTGATTTCACTTTATTGGATTTTGGTGACAGTGATAAAAGGGGGCATTCATTTTTTTTTTTTTTTTTTTATGGCGTTAAGCTGCAAGAAAATGAAGTGGATGTTCCTCGGAGAGCATTATCGCAATGTTTCTTCTTGAGAAAGTGTCACATTAAAACGCCAGAAGGTTGAATGGTGTCGTGTGGGCATACGTCGTCGTGCTCGGGAAAACGGCACGCTGGTGAGCAGCAGTTTGCCGTGTCGTCCAACGAGAACAGGTAATGGATGAAGTTGACAGGAGAATAATGTTGCTCTCTTTGAAAAAATGTAAAAAAAAATAAATAAGTAGATAAATAAAAATTGTCGGGCTCTTTAAAAGAAGCCAAATTCATGCTTTTTGTATTTTTTTGCATTATTATTCACTCTACAAGCTTTTACAGTTGCACGAGTCTATATTCTTCATTTCCTAAAAAGAAGAAAAACTATTTCCTTAAAAAAAAAAAAAAAAATGAGTAAAACTGTTGATGTTCCCTTGTAAATGCCATTTACTCTACTCGGTTCCATCATTATGTCCGGTTCCCCAAGGGCAACAATAACTGCCATGCGTGGCTCACAATGAAAACAAGTTTGACTCCACTGTTGTACCGTGTCAAAATAAAATACAGTGAAACCTCAAAGGTCAGAAACAATCCATTCCGCAACACTGCCGACCTCTCATTTTCAAATACATTTTTTCCTCCAAGGAAACAAAAGAAGCAGTCACTATCACAAAATCTTTAAAAAAATAAAAAAAAACTATACAGGCAATGATTCAAAAGAGACAAGCAATTTTTTTTCCACACAATTTGAAATATTACCTAGACAAATTACAACACACTTAGCATCCTCTTGTCACACTCGAGTTTAAGTTGCTCTGTTTTAGTGGGCAGTTCTGTCTGATGCAAATGCAGAGTACATCTTGTGATTTTTTAAAAAAAATTTTAGTTCTTAATTTTCAGTTACACATAATTAAAATGTGGTAAATTGATTTTCCTCCTTTTCCTTGAATATAATCAAATGCCAAGAAAATGTTCACTCTGCAAGGTTCTTTTAGTTAACAAAATGACTGCGATGAAAATTGAAAAATAAACAAAAAAAAAGGAAAGCAAACGCTTTAAAAACAACAACATGAAACTACATATTCCATTTGCAAAACTAACTATAATTAATTATAGTGCAATTGTCCTTTGTTTTTTTTTTGTGTGTTTTTTTACCTGTATTTTATTTGTGGATGGACACACAATTAAAAAAAATAAAAATCTTAAGTTAATACTAAACTAACAACATGTTTAAAAAAAAAAAAAAAAAGTAAAACTAACAAAATTAAAAAGAAAAAAACCCTCAAAATATAAACTAACTATATGAAAATTCCTATAATAACCCTGATCCAGACTGCATATTCTTGAAGCCACCACTGGCTAATTTGCACTTTACAAAAAATTTGCGACTTTCTAAAGTTGGCAAATTTGCGAGTTTGTAAAGTGGCAAATTAGCGATTTTTTTTTTCTCAGAATATTGCCCCCGCCCTCTATAAAATATATATTTATACGTGGCCTTAATACGCCGTCATATTATTCCATCTAAACCCATCCACGGTGGACCTTGACTGCAGAAAAAAAAAAAAACCTGTGAGAGTTGTAGCGATGTTGAAACATGCAAGTGGAGCTCTTGAGGCCACACCATGAAAAATAAATGTTGTCCGTCCTCTTGGCCACCATGTGCACGAGGGCAATCTGAGATTTATGGATGCACGTCACGCCTGTTTAGCCCACTTTCCTTCTCTTGATGTTTGATTAGGAAAGGAACATTTAGCACTCAACTAGGAAATCCAAATGTTTTGTTGCTCCTCTTTAACAACTCTCAAATGACTACTGGATCATTCTCAATTAAAATATTCGTGGAAAAACGATGACTCCAAAGTTGCACAAAAATCCGTCGTTTATATTTTTCGCGTATCCACATGAGCTTCGTTCAAACTATCAAAAGCTAACGCCATTAGTGGGGGAGAAAAGATGTACAAAAGGACGACGTGACGCGTCCACCAGAATACAAATCGTAAAAATGCAGGTTTTCAACTGCAGTCAATAACAAAGACACAAAAAATAAGCCATGCCTCTTTTTTGTTGTTATTTCTTTTAAGAAGACGGTTGCTTGCTTTTGGATCAATATCACCACCAAAGCACTCAAAAGAGCCGAAAACGGCACCTGACGACATTTTAGCGTGTTTAGATTGTCATTGTTTCCTGTGTGGGGAAAAACTAACATTTAAAGCAAATGAGCTGTGACCCAAAAAAATAATCTATTTCTGCCATTATTTTTATTTTATTTTTTTTAAATAGTTGAAAGCTACACATTCAAGTCATCAGACATGCCCGCAGCCAGAATAAATGCTACGGCAATAAAAATGTGTAGTGAAATTGCAAAACGAATCACAAATAGGGACATAAGCATCACAATTTGCAATGGGTGTAAAATGATGATTTTATTGGATAAGGCAACGGGACGAGGTTTCACGTTTTGTTCTCTTACGTTGTGCAGGGACGTCGACATCAAATTGAGAGCTGCTCCATAAGATGGCTGCCATATGTAAGGTGTAGCATCTGCGCTCAAGGTCAGGTTATACAGCTCGGCCCGAATATAAAAAGCGTCCTCCCGTTCGGTGGAAGTGGTTGTCATTCATGGCAACAATTTTCCCTGTTTGTTATTAGAGCCATTAGAGATAATAGAATGGCTAAAAAAATGGGCCGAGACAACAATGGCTGCCGACATCCTGTTTTGTAAAATGACTCCTCGTCTGCATTTTAATGATTCTCATATCAAAGCAGAATTGAGGATGGCTGCGGTTTTTGTTTTTTTTTTCCCCACCCTGGCTAACCAAAAAATGACCTGAGCTGGCCTCAAAGGTTTTAAACGTTATTACCAAATCATAAAAACCTGTTGTGTGATCCTAAGCTGCGGGCGACTTCTTACTCGGACTGAATATTGAATATGTGACAAAAGCGCTCCATTTAAATCCATGCCGTAATAATGTGAGATCCCCAAAGTCTTGCTAATGTGGTCCTCAATACTCTCAGCTCAATATTTGGCCAGCGGGAGAATGTGGATTTATTTTCATTGTATTTCTTTATTTTGTTTTAACTGCAAAGAACAGCAGCTCTGCTAAAGTTGTGCACATTGCTATTGCTATAAAAAAAAAAAAAAAACTTAACTATAAAATTTTGACATTGATTTTAAATTGTGGTTTAATAGAATTATTATTATTATTTTATTTTGTATTTATTTATCTATTTTAATTCTTGAAACAGACCTGGACGAAAATGATGATACCACTAGAAACGTTGGGAAATAATTAAACAATAGGGGCATGTTCAACCAAGGTGTGCCCTCTAATTAGCATCTTCATCATCATCTTCAAACTTGTAATTAGCGTCACTAGTCAGGTTTCCGTCCAATTCTTTTGAAATTTTTAAGCAAATTTACTGAAACTGCGCATGTGACATGTGCGCGTTTCCATCTGTTCTTCTTTTGCGAATATTGAGAGGGGGCTCCGCCGCTGTAGGTGGCGCTATATACACCATAGAGATGTGATCCACCAGTAATTTAAAAGAAGAAGAAGAACAGGAAGCGACTGTCCCGTGCGATGACGTCGTGTGAGTTTTCTTTTGTAATTCTTTATAAAAACCGTAGCGTTTCTTTGCTGTTTTCTATCTAAAATTCCATTTATATTCACTTCTTCAATTCATTCCAAAAAGATTCCTGTTTCGTCGTCCCCCCAAATGTACCTTACTTTGGGACTACAAATGTACGTGTGACGTAATATTCGGTCAAAACGTGCGACATGTATCCGGTCTTGCAAAACCTGTTTCCATAGCCAGAATTCACTTCTTTTTTTTTTCGAATTTTGGGCTCTTTTTCGAATTTCATTTGCATTCATTTTTGCCTCGGGGCCATTAAAAGCGAATGCTGAATTGCAAGTAGGCAAAATGGCAAACCCGAGTGAGCGTTGCTACCGTATGACTTATTTTCTAATGTCACTCATCGGTCCACTTGGCTCAAAGCGGCACTATTGTCACCGCAGAGTTTTTTTCCTTTTTTTTTGGGGTAGAGGTTCACGTTGTTCTGCTCCACAGGGATGCGTTTGATTTCTGTCTGGCCGGCCTTTCCGCGGCTTCCAGACACACTAATGACACGGCCTGGAGTCATTGGCGGGCTCTTTGATACACGGCGGTGAGCTGGGAAACGCTGGGCTTCATTTCGCCGTCAGCGTTTTTACTCTTTGGATGCTGCTGAGAGTTTTTCTTTCTTTCTTTTTTTTTTTTTTAAAAGACCTGTTTTTATTGATTGCAGCAGTCTGGAAAATGAACAGAAAACGAATGATGAGCAAGTGAAAATTTTACAGTTTAAGGGATATTATATACTCCACACAAACAAAACAAAAAAAAACAATTTTCTTCTAAACGGGTAAAGTTATTTTGAAGCAATTCAGTATTTTGTAACCTGCATGACTTTCTGTTTGGCTAATTGACATCTAGCGCTTGACTTTGTAGTACTAGCAGAGCGCAAATGTCAACTAGTCCACAGTTTTGCATCACAAGTAACATGCCTTAGTCATTTTACTAGTGCACTCAATTCTTACTAGTGAGGACAAAAAGCAAATACTAGCATATGGACAAATCAGTGCACTTGTAGGATCTCAAATGGTACAAATGAAAAAATGTTTTTGCATAGACCTACATTTATATGTGAGAGAGAGAGAGAGGGGAAAAAAATATTGGGCCTAGTATGGTGCCCTCAGCAGTGTTATACATATATATATATATTTATATATATATATATATATATATATATATATATATATATGTGTGTGTGTATATATATATATATATATATATGTGTGTGTGTGTGTATATGTGTATTTATGTGTGTGTGTGTGTATATGTGTGTGTATATATATATGTGTGTGTGTGTGTATATATTTATATATATATATATGTGTGTGTGTGTGTATATATTTATTTATATATATATATATATATATATGTATGTGTGTATATATTTATTTATATATATATATATATATGTATATATTTATTTATATATATATATATATATATATATATATGTATATATTTATTTATATATATATATATGTATATATTTATTTATATATATATGTGTATATATTTATTTATATATATATATATATACACACATACAAAAATGCTTCATTTTTGTATAGTTATTAGTTTTAGTATTAGTTTTTTTTATTTTTAGGTGTGGTGTATTTGTCCGAGTGCAAGATTAATAAAAAGTCTTAAGTATTGTGTAAGAAAGTAAACTAAACTACAGTTCTTTGTCATTCTTCATTCAATTTTAGTTTTAAAGTGGAAGTCAACCGTCAACATTTCTTGACACTAATATGTTATATGTGACCTCACTAGTTTAAACATGACATTTTGATTAATATTACATTTGTGGAATATGTGGAGTTACGAAGCAAAATCCAGCCGTTTTTATCCATCTCAGGGGGCAGCCATTTTGCCACTTGCTGTCGACTGAAGATGACATCACAGTTGCTCAGTCAACGACCAATCACAGCTCATCTGTTTTCTGAAGCTGAACTGTGATTGGTTGTTACCTGAGCAACATTGATGTCATCTTCAGTCGACAGCAAGTGGCAAAATGGCCGCCCCCCTGAGATGGATAAAAACGGCTGGACTTTGCTTTATAACTCATATTCCACAAATGTAATATTAACCAGAATGCCATATTTAAATCAGAGGGAGGCTGCATAGAACATATATTAACCCCCCCCCCCCCTCCACCCAAAAAAAAAGTGTTGACTTCCCCTTTCTCTACAATGACCTTGACCTTGAGCTTCTAGACAGAGATGTCCTCCATGAGACGTGATCAGACGCGAGATGAGTGCATTAGGCTTTGTTATGTCAAGAACCTCCGAGCGAGCAACACCTTTTAAGTGGACCGGGACTTTGACTGTCGTTTCAAGACAGATGGTCATTAACCTAAATCACCTCCGCTATTCGGTGTTGTCTATTGCGAATCACTCACGGCACACTTAATGTGTTACCAAATAGCTTTCCCCAAAAAAATGTGTCTAAAATATGGTCTGGCCTCAGGTTATACTTTTGGACAATTCTGGCTCAAAGGCTTGAGCTGTAATCGGCTAAAATGCGAATAAGTGGAGAACGTTGCACCACAGCTGGTGTTCAGAACGTTTTTTTTTTTTCTGAAAATCCAAAAGTAGGAAAGCAAGTTGATGTGAGAGGGAGTGTGTAATTGATGTACAAGGACGAGGGAAAAGCAAATAACACGCTTTTTTTTATTTTTTTGAGGCAAGAAGGGCAAATCGTTTAAGCTGCATGGGGTCTTTTTGCTTCTGAATGTTCTTTTTAATTCATTTTTTCCCTCCACCATGTTCGTACCTACTTCATATATTTTGGCACTCTGAGTCCACTACTGTTGTTGTTCAAGGACATTTTCATTGTCACTGTTGTTTGCATCCTGGATTTAGAAGGTAAAAAGAAAGACATCATCAAAAATGTCTTGGGCAAAATACTGCTAAAAGCAACAGAATAGCTTAACATTTTGCTTAATTTCTCAATGAATAATTCATGAATCTTTGTAATAAAGCTGACCTTTATTTTGCCTGACGCATATGCCAAAAGTTGATGCTTGGCTGAAATCCATACTACTTTTATGTCCCATGCCTGCTCAGCGTTTAACTCATTCACTGCCATTGATAAGATAAGCTATAGATGTCCAAAATTAATTTTAACTATTTCTATTAGTTTAACATTTTTTCCCACTTTTTTTAACAAGTGTATAAAAACCTATAATTTTTTTTATTGTACATTTGGAACAGGTATAAAATATGTGATTAATTGTGAGTTAACTAGTGAAGTCATGCGATTAATTATGATTGCAAATTTTAATCGCCTGACGCCCCCAATTTTTTATGTTTTTTTTTTCATTCATTCATTGCCATTGACGACTATAAACGTAAAAAATTCAGTTAAACTATTTCTATTAGTTTAACATTTTTTCCCACTTTTTTTAACAAGTGTATAAAAACCTATAATTTTTTTTATTGTACATTTGGAACAGGTATAAAATATGTGATTAATTGTGAGTTAACTAGTGAAGTCATGCAATTAATTATGATTGCAAATTTTAATCGCCTGACGCCCCCAATTTTTTATGTTTTTTTTTTCATTCATTCATTGCCATTGACGACTATAAACGTAAAAAATTCAGTTAAACTATTTCTATTAGTTTAACATTTTTTCCCACTTTTTTTAACAAGTGTATAAAAACCTATAATTTTTTTTATTGTACATTTGGAACAGGTATAAAATATGTGATTAATTGTGAGTTAACTAGTGAAGTCATGCAATTAATTATGATTGCAAATTTTAATCGCCTGACGCCCCCAATTTTTTATGTTTTTTTTTTCATTCATTCATTGCCATTGACGACTATAAACGTAAAAAATTCAGTTAAACTATTTCTATTAGTTTAACTGATTTTTTTCACTTTTGTTAACAAGAGTATGAAAACCGAGAATTTTTTATTGTACATTTAGAACAGATATAAAATTTGTGATTTATTGGGAGTTAACTTGTGAAGTCATGCAATTAATTATGATTGCAAATTTTAATCGCCTGACGCCCCCAATTTTTTATGTTTTTTTTTTCATTCATTCATTGCCATTGACGACTATAAACGTAAAAAATTCAGTTAAACTATTTCTATTAGTTTAACTTATTTTTTTCACTTTTGTTAACAAGAGTATGAAAACCTAGAATTTTTTTATTGTACATTTAGAACAGATATAAAATTTGTGATTTTTTGGGAGTTAACTTGTGAAGTCATGCAATTAATTATGATTGCAAATTTTAATCGCCTGACGCCCCCAATTTTTTATGTTTTTTTTTTCATTCATTCATTGCCATTGACGACTATAAACGTAAAAAATTCAGTTAAACTATTTCTATTAGTTTAACTTATTTTTTTCACTTTTGTTAATAAGAGTATGAAAACCTAGAATTTTTTTATTGTACATTTAGAACAGATATAAAATTTGTGATTTATCGGGAGTTAACTTGTGAAGTCATGCGATTAATTAAATTAAAAAAATTAATTGACTCTTGCCCCTAATTTTTAATAATCTTTTTTTTTTTTTTTTTTTAATGACTGTATGGCAGTGAATGAGTGAAATGTGAATTTAAAGTTTCCGTTGAACATACTGTGTTCACATTGTCATCATTTGTAGTTTACTGGTTGAATTAAGGATTTGCATATTCATTGTTTCTCCAGGCTAATATGAATCACTCTCTATTGAAATTGTCAAAACAAAAGTACCTTTTTCTTTCAGCTGTAATGACGCTGCCCCGAAGAAGTCGGACCTTATATTTCCTGATGCCGTAACACCCCCCCCCCCCCCCCCCACTCTTTGTTTTCCATTTAGTGTGCACAAATAAGCACCTTTCAACATGCCACCTTGTCACTCCTGTCACATCTTCTCCTCCTCTTCCTCAGCCATCAAAAGTTAGCCACAGTTTCCATGCATACATTAAGGCGATGAGGGGGAGGTGACAGCCTTTCTGCCTTTTTCCAGCTTTTCGATCACCTACAAGCCACAGAAATACAACAACAACCTCAACGTTACCCCAAAAAGTATCTTCCTCCTTTTGTTATTTACCAACCTAGCAACACGACTAGCTTCTTTCCTTCCAACTGACCCACCTTCTGTCCTACTTTTCTTCCTAAAGGTACTTTATTCAGTCACATGAACATTGCACAGTGAGAAGTGGGAAGCAACTGGGGCCAAATTCTGATCTTGTCTAAGTAGTGTAGTCAAAGAAGCTAACAGGAAATTAATCATGCGTATTTTTAGGGAGGAAACTGGAGCACCCAGGACAAAGATGTACATGGAGAAAACATGCTAACTCGACACAAAAGAGGAAGCTATTTTCAGAGTTAAATGCAAGCGATTTTCCTAGCTCGGGGGTCTGCAACCTTGCGGCTCTGGAGCCACATGTGGCTCTTTAGTCCCCTCTCCTGTGGCTCCCTGTTTTTATTATTATTATATATTATTATTTTTTATTATTATTAAATTTGTTATTATTATTATTTAAATAATGTTTTATTGTTATAATTTTTTGGGATAAAATATTCTTTAAATGAATTAATGATTTTGATTGAAAAAAATGAATAATTAAATATTCAAAAAAAGTCCACATTTTTAAGTTGTCAGGAAGAGATGACAGGTACATTTTAAAAAGTTTTTAAAATGACCATAAAATGTCCATGAAATTGCCCTAAATGAGAATTTAATAAAAATGGCAGAAAAGAAAATGGATCATAAAGTATAAAATGTCCAAAAACAAAAGAAAGAGAGAAAACTACCATAAAATGCCCAAAATGTCAGAAAATTGATAACTAAAAAGGTAGAAAAAAATTGCCCAAAAAATAAGCATGAAATGTCCAAAAAATGAACAAGAGAGACAGAAAATGACCATAATGTGTCCATAAAGTATAAAGTATAAAATATCCAAAAACAAAAGAAAGACAGAAAACTACCATAAAATGTGCACAAAATTGCCCAAAATGTCAGAAAATTGATAGCTAAAAAGGTAGAAAAAAATTGCCCAAAAAATAAGCATAAAATGTCCAAAAAATGAACAAGAGAGACAGAAAATGACCATAATGTGTCCATAAAGTATAAAGTATAAAATGTCCAAAAACAAAAGAAAGACAGAAAACTACCATAAAATGTGCACAAAATTGCCCAAAATGTCAGAAAATTGACAGCTAAAAAGGTAGAAATAAATTGCCCAAAAATAAGCATAAAATGTCCAAATAAGAAAGGAGGCAGAAAATAACCATATGTCCATAAAATTGCTAAAAATGTCAGAAAAAAAGTTAGAAAAAAATTACCCAAAAATAACCATAAAATGTCCCAAAAAAGATGGAGACAGAAAATGACCATAATGTGTTCATAAAATTGCAAAAAATGTCAGAAAATTTATAGCAAAAAAAGGCAGAAAAAAAAATTGCCATAAATTGTCCAAAAAAGAAAGGAGGCAGAAAATGACAAAAATTTCAAAAAAAAAAAATCAGAAAATTTATAGCAAAAAAGGCAGGAAAAATGTTTTTTTTTTTAATTGCTATAAAATGTCCCAAAAAATAAAAGAAGAGAGGCAAAAAATGACCATAAGTCCATAAAATTGCCAAAAATGTCAAGATAAGGCAGAAAAGTCTATAAAAATGTATGAAAAAATTTAGTCTGAAAAATGACTCTACCTACCTGCCAATCGAGGTCTTTCCAAATCCTCGACATTGACTCATTGTGCCAAGTTTTCCCTTTGTTCACTTAAGTCTAGCAAGCAAATGAGATCCTTGAACCGGGGTTGTTTGTTATTCATCAAGTAGTAATGAAGCATTTTCTTGCACTTGCCCTTTCATAGGTGCAGTGGGAGCTGCGGTAATTACAAACATTTGTGGACTTTTAAGCGCACAAATTAAAAGAGGAATGTCAGCTTTGTTAACAACTATTGGTCTGAATAATAGCTTTGATTAAACCCGATCACAACATCACCGTTCCAACCACTTTTTTTTTTTTTTTTTTTAGATGATCTACATCTGAATGTTAATTACAAAAAAACAAATTTGCCAAACTGACAGATTGTGGCTACCAAGTTTTTTGGCTTCATCTGTGACCGCAAAATGTCACCTTGTGGGTTGTTCACTCAGAAGCCATCTGATGTTATAAAAGTGAAATATCGAAGGAAGCGCACAGTTATCAACTTTAGAGAGAATTTTAAACGCTCGAGGTTTAGCGACGTGAATGACAATTAGTTGCATCAGAGCTTTTAAAGATAAGCTGGCGTGTTCAACCTGGACTCGGGTCTGCAGACGCTGACATTAGTATGCACTTTGCATCCTGACGTCCCGACGTAATTGACAAAAGACGCAACATCCACATTCAACTTTTTTTTTTTTTTTTTTTGATGAGATGCAGAGGAGGAAGAGACTTTAATTACTGTTCAGCGGGGATTCGGGGCGCCGCGGCAACAACAGTCGCAGTCAAATGATTAAAAAAGAAAAAATGAATGAGAATCGAGAAAATACATTTTGGGCTTAAAACTCATGCAGGTTTTGCAACGCAAAGCTGATGCAGAAGAATTTTTTTGTGAATAATTTAGTCATTACAGACATATAAGAAATCTACAGTGCACATAAAATGGACTGACTATAGAGTGTGATAATGGGCCTGTCTGTCTTTATTTCGAGCCATCCAAATGTGTGAATGTACAAGAACAGTGTGTGAATGTTCTAGTATGTGACGCATTGGACAAAATGCACAAGTCTTGTCTATCATTTTCTGCATCGGCGGAAAATCCTGCTCACTATATAGGCGTGTCAGGCAATAAAAAAAAACCTAATGATCGTAATTCATCGCACAACTTTAATAGTTAACTCACGATTAATCGCAATTTTTTATCTGTTCTAATAAATTCTACAATAAAAAAATATTTTTTTTCCAAAGTTTTCATACTCTTAGCATAAAAGTGGGAACAAAATGTTATACTAATAGAAATATGGCTGCATCTTTTTGTCATTGATACAGTGATTTCATAATTCATAAAATTGAGTTTTAAAGAGATGAAATAAACTGAAAATTAACGCACTAATTTTGACGCCTCTAAAAAGTGTGTGTATACTGTATGTACATATATATATATATATATATATATATATATATTAGTGGTGTTAAAATAATCGCTTCGCCAACCTATATATATATATATATATATATATATATATATATATATATATATATAAATACCAACTTTTGATGGAAATATTCAACAAAATGTCTTCATTAGGGTTCACACTTTCTAAGCATGGAAGAATGTTCTATTCATGGAACATTAAGCCTTCAAATTTGATTTGTTTGTTAAATACAGTTTATAAGCCTGAAGTGCATTTTCATACAAATCCTACAGTGTAAATGTGCAAGTTTATTGATTATTATTTTCTAAATTTGAGTTTTTAACTCTTTGACTGCCAGACGTTTTCAGAAAAGGGATGCCGTGGGTGCCAGTTGATTTAAACATTTTGACTGATCTTTCAAGGTCCACAGAAAATTATGTGTTTGGACTATGGAAACACACATACTACCAAATGAAAGATTGGACTCTCATCGTTCATCAGGAAAAAAAAGTTTGTTTCTACCTTATTCCGTTTTTCAGTAATCAACAATAGAAAATGGTTAGTTTCACCTCTGTTTTGAAACAAACGTCTTTTAACGTCTTTGGCACTCCTCCATAGGATTTTACTCAACGTTATTTAACGTTTTTGGCAGTCAAAGAGTTAAAAAAAATCACAATAATTGACTTATAGATTCGTATCGGTATCGAATCGTGAATAGGCAATTCGCACCCCTAATATATATATATATATATATGTATATGTATATGTATATATATGTAAATGTATATATATGTATATATATGTAAATGTATATATATGTATATATATGTATATGTATATATATGTATATGTATATATGTATATATGTATATATGTATATATATATATATATATATATATATATATATATATATGTATATATATATATATATATATATATATGTATATATATATATATATATATATATATGTATATATATATATGTATATATATATATATATATATATATGTATATATATATATATATATATATATATATATATATATGTATATATATATATATATGAGAGAGAGAGATGTATATCAAAAAAACAATCATTTTCCCACAAGTATCATTTTAACGAGACTCACACAGACCGACAATTTGGATTTAATAAGCAGTGGGTTTGTTTATGAGGGTCTCCTGACCGTGAAGCTTTGGGGATGCGATCCGATCCCCGTGACCGCGCGCGCGCCGAGGAGTCCGGCTATTAGGCAGGATACCGCAGCAACAGTCTCGCACCCCGCGTTCCAAGTGGATGTCGTTGCCATGACGCCAGAGCTTCGTAACCGCTCGGTGGAGCAGATGTTAACTGCTTTCCACACCTTTTTTTTTTTTTTTCTTTTTGAACGCCACGTCCTCACCTTGGTCGTCATCATGCCGGCACCGCCTGCCGAGTCATCAGCGTTTGCCCGATGTGGAATTTTCGCGTGTCGTGGAGACGAGAGATCTCCCTGGGATAAATTGTCTGGGAACATCTCGTTATGATTGGCCTTCTTCTTCGTTCCCTGTTGTCGAGTCCTTCCCGGCGTTCTTCTGCTTTTGTTTGCGCTCAACCTTGGCGGTGTCATGTAGATGCCTGGTGGTTGTCATGCCAACGGCATATCTAAGGCCGCCGTTGCCAATTCAGCGGAGAGGGTTGCGATGGTTGCACTTGACAGACGGACGGGCAGGTACGCGCAGCCGGTCGGTCCGCGCGTTGTCGTTTGGCAGGAATTTGCGGCGACAGATTGGGAAGAGATGTCGCAACGCCGCTCAAATTATGTCTTGACATCGAGAGCTGGCAAACAAAGCGGAGCCATTTGTGCCATTTAGGCCGGTGGCGCATTACGAATGCGGGATGACACAATTTAGCGCTGCTAATAAAGTCAAATTACTGAGTGTATTAGAAGAAGGGCATTTTTTTTTTCACGTTGCTACGACGTTTTGCAACTTTTCCAACCCTACTTGTGACTTTTATTTAAGCAAACCACAGCAAACCTAGAAAACTTTTTGTCATGTTATTAAACTATGAGACTTTCTCCAGAACAGATGTTCGCCCCTTCATGTCCCAGGCTGCAAATTAACGGCGCAAAGCCACCACTGGCTAATTTACTACATCCCCACCACCTCATAAAGCGAGCGCCCATAAACATTTGACTGTATGCCACCAACATTTCATCATTCATGTGGGGGGGGGGGGGGGGGGGGCGTTTGTTATGCAAATTAGCCCCACTATTACGTAACAGTTCCTCAGGCAGATTAAGTCATTTGCTCCCAAATACGTTCTATTTTAAATATTACCAGTGTCCCAAAGACGTGTTTATATGTTTTTTTTATGTTTTTTTATGTTTTAATGCTAGCGCATACAGAAGGCTTTGATGCAGCCTCTGAACTGAAGAGAACGGTCGAAGCAATGGTAGTATAAGAGTATAAGAGATCAACCGGGGCCATGTTGCAAAAAGCTCCTTTCCCCACGGTTTTAAACAGATATGTGAATAATGAGGACACTTAGCTATATTCTAATGCTAATTGCAACAGGTAGAAATATACTTTTTTTTCCCCCCCGGTAAAAGAAGAGACTCTAATCTTTCTTTTGGTAGGTTCCATGTTTTTACAGCAATAGAACACAATATTCTGTGGGCCTTGAAAAATCTGTCAAAATCCAGTAAAATAGCTGGGAGCGAAGGGGGTTGCTTCAGGTGTTTGCTGTGAGTGAATGAATATCTGAATATCTGTGTTTTATATAGCTGTCAAGCGATTACATTTTTTATTCAGATTAATCACATCTTAGAATTTTAATTAATCACAATTAATCGCTTAATTATAAAGGCTTTTTTATCATAGTTTTTTGCCTGACAAATTTAAAGAGCACCTGTTGTGTGTTATTTTTTTTTCAACATTTAATGTTATGAAGACGTCCACTGCACACGCTCCTCCCTCCTCTTTTTCAAATCAGTTAATTAGTTTTATGATTTAAAATAGAAAAAATGACCCCAATAGTTTGACATGAACAAATATTCTGAATGTCATACGCAAACATTTATTAAATGCATGTACTTTTATTGCTCAAACACAACCTGTGCTACCTTAATTTGCGTTAATACATGATTAATGCGATTTTTTAAATTTTTTTTGTGCCCCAACAAAAGACCAAGCAGACGTGTTAGGAAAAATAACCAAGCAATTCTTGTGATCTGCTTTGCCGCAGCAACTCGTTAAATACACCAATCAGGAAAGATTTGTGTTTCAAGCACAATTTACAACCTTGTCGCCTGAAGATGAAGTACAAGAAGGCGCACATAAAAATCACATCAGACACTCGGAAAAAGTACTATACTTTTCCTGGTATGTCCCTTACACCCGAGGGCTTGTTTCTCAAATAAAAAGGCAGCTGATGATACAATTTTATGGCATCTTATAACGGTCGACAATAACATTTTGTCTCCCTCGCTGCTATTGTGAGAGTTGTGACTTAATGAAATTCCAGCCCAGATGGAACGCCCGTCCGTCCTTTTGCACTTGCCCGCCTCGCCGCAAGGTCGGCCATCCTGGTCTCGCACCTCAGACCCGGGACATCCGCGACATCTGCCCCCCTCCCAGCCGGGGGTTCCTTCTTCCCCCACCTCTCACCCGCAGAAGTAGTAACATGCATTTAAAAAATAATAATAATCATGAAAAGACATATTTGTTAAAAATAACATTTACCTCTCTCACACAAATAATTTGCACATTCACCAAAAAAAGAGATCTCACACATACTAAAAAAAAAAGTCTCATATTCAGAAAAAAACTCAAACACAACAAAACCAAGCCTCACATTTAACCAAAAAAACTTTCATAGTCATGAGAAAACTCTCACACATACCGACCAAGGCTTATATATAGAAGATGGGAAAAAACTCAAAACCCTCAAACTTATTATTTAAAAAAAAAAAAACAACAACAAACTCTGTCAGGACCAAAAAAGTTACTCGCCAACAAAACAAAAAGCATTTCACACAAGAGAAACCTCACACTCACCAAATAAAAAACTCTCAGCCTGACAAAAAAAACCTCTTACTTCTTCAAAGCTGGTACCAAAAAAACTCACACATCAAGAAATCTCACACGGACCTATAACCCCACTCACCTAAAAGTACCTCTCACATTCACCAAAACCGCAAAATTAACCCCAAAAATCTCTCACATCAAGAAATCTCACACAGACCTATAACCTCACTCACCTAAAAGTACCTCTCACATTCACCAAAACCGTAAAACTAACAAAAAACTCTCACGTCAAGAAATCTCACACAGACCTATAACCTCACTCGCCTAAAAGTACCTCTCACATTCACCAAAACCATAAAATTAACAACAAAAACTCTCACATCACAAAAAACTCACACGCCCGTCGGATGAACTAACATACACACGACAAAATCAACACCCACACTTAGCAAAAAAATCTCTCTCGCTTCAAAAATGTCAGTCACCCAAAAAACTCTCACGTCAAGAAATCTCACACAGACCTATAACCTCACTCACCTAATAGTACCTCTCACATTCACCAAAACCGTAAAACTAACAAAAAACTCTCACATCAAGAAATCTCACACACCCGTCGGATGAACTAACATACACACGACAAAATCAACACCCACACTTAGCAAAAAAATCTCTCTCGCTTCAAAAATGTCAGTCACCAAAAAAAATCTCATAACAAAATCATCTCACGCAGCAACAAAAACTAAATACCTCCCACATTTACCGGAAAAAAAACTCCCGCTACAAAAAAAACACCTTGTACCAAAAAAAACTCTCACACTAATGCAAAACCCTCTCACATTTACAAAAAACTCATGCGCAAAACTAGTCCTTACATTTACCACAAAAAAACTCATATACCCCAAAAATTTCCCTCACAAAAAAAATCTATTTCATATTTTAAAAAAATCACACACAAAAACTCCCCCCCCCCCCCCCCACACACACAAAAAACTCTAACTCAGCCCAAACAAATTCTCACACGCATAAAAAAAAGTTCTTATTTGCTAAATATGCTTATACTAAAAAAAAAAGAACTCTTCTGTGTGCGTGACCTTTTTTTTTTTGTCTATTAAGAGTCAAAAATTGTGTGTGTGAAAGGAAGCTCAAAAGTCACTTAACCTTTTCACACTTTTATCAGGCATGGAATCATATTTAGACTTTAAATCCTTTATTGAAATTGGCATCGCTCGCCTCACTTCCATGAAGCTGATGGACAAAGTTTAGGAAAGAACAAACGACACGTACAGTACTTTCCATCAGCACGGTACCTTAGTGGTTGGCGCATCCGCCTCACAGTTCTGGGTTCAAACGTCGGCTGTGGCCTTCCTGTGGTAAGCTTAGCACGTTTTTTTGTTTGAGTGGAGATTGCATCATAAACACGTTTTCTCCAGCACATTCCCAAAATGTCATACAATATATTTTAAAAAATGTCAGCAATAAAGTTTATCAGTCCTGCAAGATGGACCACTGACTTAAAAAGCCGCCGTTAATGCAAACTGGCACACGAATGGCGAAAAACCTTGACGCAAGTTACTAAAGCCATTCAACTCAGTCACAATGTTGCCGTGGACTGAAGCGACGAGGCGCTCTCGGAGGAGCGGGGCGCGTATAGGATATGGAAATGGACGTGGTCGACTTCTCGGGAAAAGTAGACGGTGGAAAACAAGCACGGATGAGGAGGCCGGGAGATTACTTGCGCGCCGAGTTGGCAGCCGACGTTCCTTTGAGTTGTTTTTTTCCTCTGGGTTCAAGTAGACTGGCGTTGACCCAGAAGGACCTTTGATGGGCAGCATTTAAATTGGTTGCCAGAATGCATTTCCTCAGAACTAAAGAAGCTGCTGCATTGTGCTCTGGAAGATTTTTTTTTTTTTTTAATGCAGGATGGCTTCTCACTTGGCAACTCGAAAGACAAATGCGGAGGTTAAACATGAATAAATGCTAAGCACTTCCTGGTTCAGGATGAAGTGATTGCACAGAAAAGGGAGACTTAACTAACAAAATAATAATAATAAATGACAAAAGACCCCAAGCCCGTATTTATTTATCGTTAGCATTACCATCTGGGTGGATGGGCGTCGTCCCCCAAATTTTTTACACAAAATCAGTTCTTTGGATTCCTGTCATCCAGTAAATTTGTTTCCATGCGAAACAAAGTTTAATAAAGCGTCAGGTCACATTTACTCTGAACATTTGTGTGTCTTTACAACAAGACTTTATCTCAAAGTTAGCAAAGTTAAATGTTTTGTTGTGTTTTCATTCGAGCATTGTTTGTTTGCATTTGTGGAAATTGAATGATGAAAATATGGCGTTAAATTGTCCTGCTTGCTGTATGCCGTTAGCTCGCTAACTGTATGCCATTAGCTCGCTAGCTGTATGCTGTTAGCTAGCTAGCTAGCTGTATGCCGTTAGCTAGCTAGCTAGCTGTATGCCGTTAGCGAGCTAACTGTATGCCGTTAGCTCGCTAACTGTATGCCGTTAGCGAGCTAGCTGTATGCCGTTAGCTAGCTAGCTGTATGCCGTTAGCTAGCTAGCTGTATGCCGTTAGCGAGCTAACTGTATGCCGTTAGCTCGCTAGCTGTATGCCGTTAGCTAGCTAGCTGTATGCCGTTAGCTAGCTAGCTGTATGCCGTTAGCGAGCTAACTGTACGCCGTTAGTGAGCTAACTGTATGCCGTTAGCTAGCTAACTGTATGCCGTTAGCTAGTGTTAGATATTATTAACATTTAAATTCTTTATTTTCATATATTAACCATTGTTATACATTATTAACATCTAAATTCTTTATATTAACCATGTTGAAAGGTTTTATAGACGTGTAAAGCAAGTAGTGTTGAACTCAGTATAATTTGACCTTAAGCTGGGACATTTTATTTGGTCTAGAAGTTCCTTCTCTGTGGGAAAACACATTTGGTCCTTGAGAACAGAATCTGCTTCGAACACGCACCCCTGACTCTGTTTTCGCCATCGCTCACGGAAAAGTACCAAGAGAGTATGTTTTGTCTACAAATGAAAGAGAGGCGGTCGGTTTTAACTATAAGAAGCCATTTTACACGCGGAAGAGACACATTCGGCACTCTGAAATTCCACCTGTTATGTGATGTTTGGAGACTGTCACGATGTCCAGAGATCTCTGTTAGATTAAAATCATTTTTGCAAAGGTGTTTTTTCTTACATTAAATCTGTCTTCAAGTTTTGGAACACGCAAAGAGGACAAATAATTATATTCCTCTTTCACTAGCTAACTGTATGCCGTTATCTAGCTAACTGTATGCCGTTAGCTAGCTAGCTGTATGCCGTTAGCGAGCTAGCTGTATGCCGTTAGCGAGCTAGCTGTATGCCATTAGCTAGCTAACTGTATGCCATTAGCTAGCTAACTGTATGCCGTTAGCTAGCTAACCGTATGCCGTTAGCAACGGCGGCCGTACATAATCGAATGACGCTGAAGATTTGTGTGAACGTATCCAAGCGGGAAGCGTCTGTCACCATGCGACAAACATTTGCTACTCGCGCACAGACGGCCTTTATTGGCAGTTAGGATCAAATTAAATCTCTCCATCACGGACGCTAATAGAAGTTCATCAATCGGAGTATGAACCCACAGCTGTTCCAATATGGACGCTTCACGCATTCAAGCTCAACGTCGTGCTCGTCCGCGATAAGCAGAGAATTATAAGTAATGCGGAAAATGAGATTTTTCATTAAGTACATGTGACCTATTTTCAGGCACAGTTAAGCCTGTTTCGAACAACATATGCTAATCTTCAGATCAGCCAAATACCAATAGGAATAAAGATGAATGTGATCCAAGACGGCGTGTGCCGATCCTATTTTTTCCCCGGAAGTCACAGTGTGCTTTGAAAAACCCCAAGGAAAGATGCAAAAAATGCACGATCACGATCGCGGGCCTCATTCGACGTTTAATGTGAAGCCGGAGGCGAGGAAGGAAGCACTTAACACGTCACGCATCAACCTGTTGCATCTCCGGATTCCATTCCGTCCCTTCGTTAGCGCAGACCAAACAATGCCGGAAAACATTACATTGAACCCGACAAGTTTTGTGTATTCTACCGCGGCGTTCGTTGACAGTATTGTTTGTGTTTGTTTTTTCTCTCTCTCTTTCTTTCCCTCCACTGATAGATGTCTCCATTGTGAGTCAGTGGAGGACAAAATGTTATGTAGCACAGCTGAAAGCCAGATGGCCCGAAGCTTTTGCCTGAGCCGCCGCTCATTGCTCACTAACAGGTTAGCATGCCAAACCAATCAGTGGAAACTGTCACAATATTCGAGGGGGACGCAAACTGCACCGTGTGGCCAAATAGATGCAAATGATACTTTGTGTAACTTTGTGCAGTAGCAGGTGGTTTTGTTTCGTATCAGATGCAGACGCAATCCATTCCGGGACGCTACGATTTCCTTTGAAATTGTTGTCCGCCCTGTCTTTATGGCGTCCCTTTAACAAACCCTCTGATTTTTTTTCAGTGACATTACGAACAGTATTTTGTCTCTCAAAATCTTCCATCGTATCGCGTGTGTCGGTCGATGCTGTCAAGATTTAATATGTCCACTCTGTCATAGCGAGGTACTCTAATGACACACAATTATTTCAGAGATTCTGAATGTATCTGTTAACACAGCTTGCTAACTGAACCGTGTACCGTGTGCTCATGTGATACTAACATCAGACACGAATGTCCACCCTGTCAGCAAGTTCACATACAGTATCTTGCTGTTGGCAGTGAAATTGTCTGCTTGCAGTTAATTTGGTGACGAAGCAGCCATTTGATACTTTGTGAGTTTCCCAAACACTTTTTTTTTTTTTGTTAACTGTTCAAACTTTTATTTTTTTGTAATCTTCATCATATTGTGTGTTTAGTTAGAGGCTGCCAAGGTTAACATGTCCACTCTGTCATAGTGAGACGCTATATTGACATACCAACATTTCAGAGATTCTAAATGTATCTGTTAACCATGTGCTCATAAAATACTAACACCAGACACAAATGTCCACCCTGTCGTCGTCCGCCCTGTCATCAATTTTACATAAAGTATCTTGTTTGCATGGACGTGATTGTCTGCTTGCAGTTGATTCGGTAATTTGGCAGCCATTTTGTATTTTGTGAGTCTCCCAACCACTTTTTTGTTGTTGTTAACGGTTCAAACTTTGTTTTTCGTAATCTTCCATCATATTGTGTGTTTAGGTAGAGGCTGTCAAGCTTGTCCACTCTGTCATAGTGAGATGCTATATTGATATACCAACATTTCAGAGATTCTAAATGTATCTGTTAGCCATGTGCTCATATAATACTAACACCAGACACAAATGTCCACCCTGTCGTCGTCCGCCCTGTCATCAAGTTCACATGCAGTATCTTGTTTGCATGGACGTGATTGTCTGCTTGCAGTTGGTTCGGTAATGTGGCGGCCATTTGTTTTTTTTGTGAGTTTCCCAACCACAGTTCAACCTTGGAACAGGTCATTGAACAAGTAAAGTAGTTGTTATCTTGTGTATTAGCAGCCATGATCCTCCAACACATAAACGACAATCAAGTTAATTGGGCCGTGATGCTTTTATATGTGCTCGGGTGCGTACGAATGACAACAAAACATCACCCGTAACTAAGGCGGGGAAGAAATTGTTCTCACTGGGACTGTGGCTGTCTATCAAATGGATGTGAATGTTAATGCGGCGCGCTGAATTTACAGATTAGATGTGTGGGGAGAAGAACAATCTGTGAGTCAGAAAGAGCCACGAGTTCAACATCAAAAGATGTGACGGGAATTTTTGAGTTATAGCAGAAAAATCCCCTTTTTCACACATCTAAAATATCACGACTGGAATTTTTTTTTGAACTGCATTTTAATTTTAATGTCAACTCCTAAATCTGCGCAGAATAGCATCACATCAAAATTAATGACATGACTATGACCATATTTGTAGACAATTTGCGGTTGCCGCAGCAATGACGAGTAACCATTGAAGCTATCACAAAGTTTCAAAAACAACCAAGTTAAGTTTTGTTCTGTCTGCATTTGCGCTCGCCTCGAATGACAAAGTCTGCCTAAGAACAACAAAGGCAATGTTTGCCTGATTAGCAAAATGCTAATTCAGCCGATGTGTCGAGAAAAAAAAAAAAGTCAAACATGTCTTTGTGGTGTTTGCCAAATAAATACATGTAAATGAGATCCGCAAGGCCACTTGACAAAGGTTAATTGGTCACGTTACACGCACACACACACACACAACTCTCTCTAGCTCATCATACATTTATTACAACTTTTCGTTTTAATTATTGATACTCACAAAAAGCCATAATTAAAAATATGACATCAGTTTTATTGGTTCCATTTTAACAGCATCTGAGTTGGTGAGTGTCTGTCGGCGGGCATTTAGTAAATTATTCAAGCAAAAATTCAGGGTAGCTCATTCACGTGATTTCAAGATGGCCGCCTCCAGCAAACTTTGGTTGACGTACAGCCAGACATTGCCTCATCCAGTTTCATGAAGGCACGCACAATATTATGTTACTGTTCATATTATTTATTCATTAGATGTTACATTTTATAAGTAAGTATAATCTGGCCTCATATCGACCAATGTATCCTCTAATATTTAAGCACTGGCAACCTTGCTGGAGGCCGCCATCTTGAAATCATGTGGACAACTTACATATCAAATATAACACATAAAATACATTTTTAATTCGATTTTTGGGGGTAGTATGATTTTGTTGGACGTCTTCCTGTCACAGATGTGTTTTTAAAAGTGTAATTATACTAGTGTGCCCTCAACATACTAAAAAAACTTAAAAATTACTCAGCAAAAATGACATCAATAAGCTAACCATGGGTGGACCTAAGGTAAGTCCTTTATTCTATTTTTCTTTTTCTTTTTTCGCTGTAAAAATGTGTTACTCGGAACAATCCCATTCTGTTGCTAATTATAGGAAAAACTCAATGACGTCAATGTTTTATTTATTTATTTTTTATTGAATAGCTACATTTTTCTTGACCAGTTAGCATAGCCGCTAACACTGCTAGAATGTACTGTAGAGCAAAACCTCAAACATTAGCATTGATTTGCTATCTTGTTACTTTAAATTAAATACATTTATTCCCGTTTTTTAAATATATTTAGTATATGCTTTTTCTTTATTTTTCTTTGTTTTTTCTCCATTCGGTAATTTGACCAATTCGACGTCATCATCATTGCTCTCTCTCTTTTTTATTTCTTTTGATTTATTTATTTATTTTTAGTATATGCTTTTTCGATGCTTGAGCATTGCCAAACCCTACAATTTTATATGACAAATAAACTATCACATGAAACACATATTATTAAAATTCATTCACTGCCATAAATTCTTTTCTTTTTTTTTAATTATAAAAAATTAGGGGTGACAGGGAATTACATTTTTTAATTGTAATTATTCTTACGACTCACAATTAATCGCAAATTTTATATCTGTTTTAAATGTACAATAAAAAAAAATCTAGGTTTTCATACTCTTGTTAACAAAAGTGGAAAAAATGTTAAACTAATAGAAATTTGTTCAAATGAATTTTCGACGTTTATTGCCGTCAATGGCAGCGAATAAATTAAAAAAAAAAAGAAGAAAAGATTATTAAAAATTTGGGGCGTCGGGTGATTGAAATTTTAATCGTGATTAATCGCATGACTTTACTAGTTAACTCTTGATTAATCAGAAATTTTATATCTGTTCTAAAAATGTACAATAAAAAAAATCTAGCTTTTCATACTCTTGTTAACAAAAGTGGGAAAAATGTTAAACTAAAATAATTTTTTTTTTTAAGTTTTTAGCCGTCAATGGCAGTGAATGAGTTAAGGTGGATCTGGACAAAATGACCTGTTTTTCTTAAAAACAGTTTTAAAGAGAAGTCAAATAAAAAAAATATATTTGTGAATTATCAATTTTGAAGCTATATTATAATCACGGCTCACCTGTTTTACGAGTTTGGTCATGTGACACTCGCAAGCTGAGCCGTGATTGGTCATTACCTGAGCAACTGTGATGTCATTTTTGACAGCAAGTGAGAAAATGGCCGCCCCCGGAGATGGATCAAATTGGGTCGATTTTCCTGCTTAATTCATATTCCTACTATTTCCAATATTAATCTGAATGTTGTATTTAGACTAGTGGGGGCCGCAAGGAACATATTATAAAGAATTTTTTTTGACTTGACTTTCTCTTTAATTAAATAAATGATTTATTTTTCAAAAATATTGGTGCACTGGAGCCAAACCAATCATTTCAGTGCGTCTTCAATGGCCATTGTTTCAATTGTTTGGCATCAATTGCTTTAAAAGAAAAAGATCTATGTCACCTTTTTGTTTCCATACTAAATCCCCACTCACAGTCGGAGCGGCGACTTAAATCTGATTCCGTTGCTTGTATTTGATGCTTCTTTTGTGTGAGCTGGAAGGAGCGCCGGGAATTCAAATAAGATTTCTGACTGCCTCGTGCGCGGTGGGGCTGGCCAGCTGGAAAAGTGATGCCGGCACGTGACGTGGCTTCCGAGGGAGCGACGCCTTATAAAAAGTGTGAGGACTGTGGAGAGCTCAGAGCGTCTGGAGGAGCCGCGCTCGCATCCTCCCAACGGCAGAAGCACACGCGCGCGCGCGCGCACACAAACTAGCATTTGTCCGTCGATTTGAGTGGGGAAATGGCAACCAAGCTTCATTTGTATTAAATCACACTTTTGTTTTTTTTTTTTTGTTTTTTTTAACCAACTGAGAGGAGGCTGGATGTTGCGCTTCTGCCTTGGATTAACGCGCGAAGATAAAGGGCGGATCTGCGCACCGGAGGGAATTATGTAAGGTAAAACACAATCATTTTCATCTTTTGAGGATTTTTTACTCATCTTAATTCTAATGCATTAGTGGGTTTTTCCGCATGAAAGTATTATGTTGCCACAATTTCTGAACTAATTTGATAAATGACATTAAGTACCATATAGTGATTTTTTTTTTTTTTTTTTTTTTTGCACGGGCGTGGGTTATTATTAATTATTCAAAAGATGATGATCATATATATCAAATAGAATTTTTTTTTTTGAACTTGCATAAAAGTATGAAATCTGAATTTATTTAAATGTGTTGTTACTCAAAAGCCCCTTAATGTAAATACACTTGCTGGACATTTATTTGCACAAAATTCCTGTTCACGGTACCCAACATCAGATGAGAGAAATGTTGCATGGAAAGCAGTATCCTCATGGGGAGGAAAATTGAGAGCCCCACCCCCCCCCCCCCCCCCCCCCACCCCCAAAGATGATATTAAATCAAATCGATTTTTTCAACCAGCAAAAACGTGGAATAATTTAATTTAAATTTGATTTGTAGTGACAATGTCAATTTTTTGGGTCTCAGAAACATTGCTGCAGCCTCCTAATTGTAATTACATAGAGTGGCCAAAACATTAGGTACACCTGCACACACACAAAAACAGTTGCTATATTATCCATGACAAAAAAAAATTGTGCAATTCTTTTCGGGGAGGGATTTGAATGAACTGAAATCATTTACTTAATTTCAAATTTCTTCCACTGTATCTTGTCCATTGTAATACACTGAGCAAAACGTTCACAAATTCACATGAACAAAAAGTATTATTTAAATGTTTAATTTTTTTTTGTAGGTGGAGTTTGCATAATGAGAGGTGAGTCTAATATTTTGACTCGGTGGTGTAGTTAAATGATGTTCACAAAAATGAGCATTGGGTGTATTTTTAAATATTAAAATAAAAAAAAAATCAACTACAGGCATTATTTATTAATATAAATGTTGTAGCCCCCTATTGGAACTACAACTACAGGCCAAAACATTAGGTACACCTGCACATAAATCTGCCCTTCAAGAAACACGTCCAAAATGTATAAATATATTTATTTATTTATTTTGGTGGGTGTAGGAAGTGCATTTAATATTTGGACTGTGAGTTCTGAAACAAATCCATCTCTTGAAAGTGTCAATCAAAACTGAACCTCATCTTTGATATCGCAGAGGCGGGACGATGGACTCGTCTGCTTCGCCCTCAAAAGCTGGCCTCGAAAAACAAGAAGGAGCGTCATAAATATATTGGGCAAAATGATCTTGTCAGTAGAACAGAAAAATGTACTTGACATGATTTCTTAACGCCAACGCGTTCACTGCCATTGACGGCTATAGACGTCAAAGATCCGTTTCAAGATTTATGGTCTTGTAGTCATCTGGAATCGGCTCCAGATCAGAAATTGGGGGAAGGAAAATGGATGAATTGGGCAGGTTGTGACTTGACGTGTCGTCCGTTGGCAGGTCGGTGTAAGCTCGCAGTCCTCTCGTCCCTCCCAGCAACATGCAGTCCGTGCTGGATGCTGTGGCCGACACCACCTTCCGGACTATCACCTCTGGCTTACAATACCTGGGCTCCAACGACGCCAACTACGATGAGCCGGTCAGCGACGTGGACTTCAAGGGCGTCTTCTCCCTGCAGAAGCCCTTGTCGTCCTTCCGCAGCCACGCCTTCCCCGACAAAGTCCCCCCCGACGAGGAGCTGATCCTCAGGGGGTTCTACCCCACCAACGCCACGGATATCCTCTCCAACCGCACCGCCTTCCGGGACGAGGGCGCCAACATCCAATGCGGCGAGAACTTCATGGACATGGAGTGCTTCATGATCCTGACGCCCAGTCAGCAGCTGGCCGTGGCCGTCATGTCGCTCACCCTGGGGACCTTCACCGTCCTGGAGAACCTGGTGGTGCTGTGCGTGATCCTGCAGTCTCGCACCCTGCGCTGCAGGCCCTCCTACCACTTCATCGGCAGCCTGGCCGTGGCCGACCTGCTGGGCAGCGTCATCTTCGTCTACAGCTTCTTGGACTTCCACGTGTTCCACCGCAAGGACAGCCCCAACGTGTTCCTCTTCAAGCTGGGCGGCGTGACGGCGTCGTTCACCGCCTCCGTGGGCAGCCTCTTCCTCACCGCCATCGACCGCTACATCTCCATCCACAGACCTCTGGCCTACCGGCGCATCGTGACCCGGACCAAGGCGGTCATCGCCTTCTGCGTGATGTGGACCATCTCCATCGTCATCGCCGTGCTGCCTCTGCTGGGCTGGAACTGCAAGCGGCTCAAGTCGGTGTGCTCCGACATATTCCCGCTCATCGACGAGAACTACCTGCTCTTCTGGATCGGGGTGACCAGCGTGCTGGTTCTGTTCATCATCTACGCTTACATCTACATCCTGTGGAAGGCGCACCACCACGCCGTGCGCATGCTCAGCCGCACCTCCCAGAAGAGCCTGGTGGTGTACTCGGCCGACGGCACCAAAGTCCAGACCGCGCGCCCCGAGCAGGCCCGCATGGACATCCGCCTGGCCAAGACTCTGGTGCTGATCCTGGCGGTGCTGGTGGTCTGCTGGGGTCCCGTGCTGGCCATCATGGTCTACGACCTCTTCTGGAGGATGGACGACGACATCAAGACGGTGTTCGCCTTCTGCAGCATGCTCTGCCTGCTCAACTCCACCGTCAACCCCGTCATCTACGCCCTGAGGAGCAAGGACCTGAGGCACGCCTTCCTCGGGTCCTGCCACGCCTGCCGGGGCAGCGGCCAGCAGCTGGACAACAGCCTGGAGTCGGACTGCCAGAACCGCAACATCTCGGCCAACAGGGCCGCCGAGAGCTGCGTCAAGACCACTGTGAAAATAGCCAAAGTGACAATGTCGGTGTCCACGGAGACGTCGGCGGAAGCCGTGTAATTGGCTGTCGAGATTGTGGGGGGGTACATGTCATGTTTCTTGTCGTTCATTGTAATAAACCTGATTTGAAGATCTTTTTTTTTTTTTTTAAAGACAATTTAGTCAGCTTACGTCGGGGCAGAGAAGATAAGACAAACAATCCTTCCTTTGATGATACTAGCATGAAATTTGGTAGAAATGCTCATTGTGGGGTAGACCACCATTTTTTTTTTTTTTTTTACTATTACTGACTTTAATTGGAAGACTAGTTCTGGCCTTTTCCCACCAAATAACTGCCTCACATGCAAAATATATTAATTATCTACTACATAACTTGATTTTTTTAGTGACTATTTGAAGACATCGGTGCGAGATGGAGGTTATCAAACCAGTTTCTTTCTAACCTTTCTTGAACCAAAGGCAAATATTTTACCGTTGTTTTTTTTTTTTTTTTAATGGTAAGCACTTTTTTTCCTCAAAAGGGGACGTAAAATCGGAAGTTTGCACCCCCAATACTCTAAACATGCCATTCGGATTAATATTGTGTTTGTAGCATATAAATGAAGCAGTAAAAGACACCAGTTTTGATTCATCTCAGGGGGCGGCCATTTTGTAGTTCGCTGTCGACTGAAAATGACATCACAGCTGCTCAGGGTTTAGGTAACGACCAATCACTGCTCACCTGTTTTCTGAATTTTTTTTGGGGTGGGGTGGGGTGGGTGGTTGGGGGGGGGGGGTCATGCTGAGTCATTACCTGGGCTCTTAGGCACTGTGGCAGTGCAAGGCAAAATGGCCGCCCCCTGAGATGGATCAAAACAGGTAGATTTCGCTGCCTTAATTGTAAAGATTTTTTTTTTTTACTTGACGTACAGAGTATATTCATTCCAAATTTCATCTTCTTATCAACTGAATGATTCTGGCCACTAAAAAAAAAGCACATTTAGCTGTTAGTGTGTGAGCACATGATGTGCCCAAGTGCCAAATGGTATTACAAGGTCGTATATGGACTGCAAGGAATTCTTCAGTTGACTTTCATGATAGTCCAATTAGTGAATGCATTTTATATTTTTGTACCGTGACTTCAGGTTTTGAAAATAATGTATCTTATCTTCACGTTGGGAACAAGGGGCTACTGACATTTTGAATTTCACACGTCTTACCGTGTGCCATTTGCACCATGAATACAAAAAAAAAACCTCTCTCTTTCTGTCTCCCGCTCTTGACTTTCTCACAGGCTTTCATGTACAGACATTTTCTCTTATTATTAAAACAGGTGACTTTTTATACTTCTTCTGACAACACTCAGTGAGTGGCGAGTGTGCAAGGGAGCGTGTGAAGCGAAACGAGTGGTGAGTCGTGCGTGCAATGTGAAAAATAACAGCGCTTCTAACTCGAGAAATTAGGAATCAACGCAGTTTTTTTTTTATGTGGTAAAAAAAAAACTGACTTTTTTTTAACAAATGGTGATCACCGTTGTACAATTGTATCTATTTGTTTAACTTGCTAGCCGTTAGCCAGTGTAGAGTATCACAATCATCAAGTGTACAGTGTTATAATGCAAACATCGTTGCAATTAGGGATGGGCATTTTTTACAAAAGGCCTAATTTGTTTAAGTATATATTTTTGATGGGATCTGAGGATCTATGATTGTTCTAAAGTCCTATAGACGGTGGATGTACTGTAGTTACCGTAGGTTACCTTTTCTTCTTCTGCTAGAAACTACTTGAGACGGAACCAACAGCGCACCTCTGCTGGTTGCTTCTAGGTGGTGCACCTTGGTTGCCATTAATCAACAATCCCTTTGGCACAATCGACGAGCAATCAAATGTTTCTATAATGCCCATCCTTAGTTCAAATCCAAATGCTCAGCTAGTCAGTACGGCTTGAGGGCAAAAATGTTGGACTTAAAAATGAGCTAGGACACAGTGTGCTGGTCACAACTGTGCGAGCTGCGTTCATCTCGTGTCCGCTTTTGACTAGATTGTATGTAATACCTCGTGACTTGGTGATACAGTTCAACTTCGAACCCAAAGCCTTTAATGAATCATTACAGTGAGTTGTATCCAGTGCTACTGTTGCAGCAGGGTGTCGGGTCATTTTTGTTTTGTTTTGCTTAAAAAGCCAAACATGCACTGGCCTGTAGTGAAGTACTCGTAAGTGTAATGGAAATATTGTCTGCTGTTCATTTTTCATGTGCAAATAAAGAAATGGATGAGGGGAGTGTTCGCACTTACAAAAGCGTTTTGGAAAAAAAAAAGAAATTTCCCCCACCCCCAAATAAGCAATGGAATGCTTTTTGATCTAGGAATTTGACAGCACAATTGTTCTTCTGTAGGTTTTTCTATTGGTGTGACGCAATCCATAACAGCTATGTACCAGTAAATGCTTCTGCTGCCTCTTGTATTCTTGAATAGTGAAGACTAAAAAAAAATAAAAAATGTCAAGTGACTGTACAGTAGTGGGAAAATGAGCAAATCCTCAAAATGACAAAAAAAAGAAGTCACAATCGCTCAAGTGTTTTTAATATTACTGTTTCAATAAAGTTGCAGTTGATTGTCACGTTTGTCTGAAGCTATTTGATTGATCATTGCAGGATGATGAACATGAACCCACCCCGCCTCTCCCTGAGCTCCAGTTTACCATTATGAGGTCAATATAGACAAAAGATGGAGAAATCATCAGCTCCCCACAGCCAGCCAATCCTTCAATGTACTGTCTTTTAGCGCCCTCTGGTGGCTCGTTTTTGTATTTTTACTTCTAACCAAGAACCCAAACCTCTTCACACGTTTTTTGTGTGTTTGTTGTGTTTCTAATAATCCCCACAGGGACAAATTGCACGTTTAGCATCACACGACAGCAACATCTGTTCATTTATGTTCATCTTCTGTTTAAGAGGGCTGGGGATAAATGCAACATCTGTCTGCACAGATGCCAACAGGATTTTGTTCATTTATCTACTAAATATTCCAAACTGCAAAAACCCAAATACATTTTTATTTTTTTCCCACAAATATTCTGAAACCATTTCTTACTTTCTTACTAAAATACACTTGTTTTCATTGTTTCAGAAGCATAAGCCGTCGGAGGGTGGATTGTAGAACATGCGGAAAATCGAAATCGTTTAGTAACTTCTCTGCCCGGTGGGGTTTGTTTCCAACAGGGTTTTAAAAAAGGTCACTGGGGTTGTCGGGAAATGTAGTATTCAAGTCTGTAAAACGTCAACGATCATGGGTGATTAAAAACTACAACTACCGGCATTTGGGCGCTTTCTCGCGCATGCGCATAGCAAGTGAAAAGATAAACGAATCTAGCCGGCCCACCGTTTAACCGTTGTCTTTACCTTGTATAGCGTCGAAATATCTGCTTTCATCTGACGATACACAGTA
The DNA here is from genome assembly GCF_051991255.1 of Vanacampus margaritifer. Taxonomy (NCBI): domain Eukaryota; kingdom Metazoa; phylum Chordata; class Actinopteri; order Syngnathiformes; family Syngnathidae; genus Vanacampus; species Vanacampus margaritifer. The sequence continues at coordinate 12,872,589 of NC_135450.1, forward strand.
GCTAAGACGTATCGCTGTCCCCGCTTTTGTTCAAAACACGTTTGTTGACTTAATTTGCGTGCCATCGGTCAACAGAAAGAAACGAGAGACGAGAAAGCGGCGTTTTCTCATAACCCCGGAATTGCTACTCCACTACAGTAGCCGGAGAACGATAGCTAGCATTAGCGTTCTTACACCCTGCTATAACATAACGGAAATAATCTTGTGTCTTGCTGAGATTTTTGGGGAGCTAACGCGATGGCGTGTGGAGCTACTCTGAAGAGGACTCTGGATTTTGACCCGTTAATGAACCAGGCTTCCCCGAAGAGAAGGAGGTGCGCCCCGATCCGGTCTTCCGTCTCCTCGCCGCAGAAGTACCTCCGCCTGGAACCTTCGCCGTTCGGACAAGTGTCATCCAGACTCACCACAGGTTGTCGGGGATTTCTATTTTAATATTTGATTTGACTTATGTTGGACGCTAACTATTAAAAATAGGGATCGGTGAGGCGAAGGCTAGTATTAACTTGTTGCTGTGGTATGCTGGAACGGTTGACCCAAATCTTCAATGCCAGTGACAATGCGTGTTGTTTTCTATTTATTCTGTTTTATTAAGACCGTTTTCGTTACATGTTGACTCGAGAGTGATGCGTGTTTATGTTTCCGTCACAGAGCAAATCCTGCACAACATCAAACAGGAGTATAAGCGGCTCAAACGACGAAATCTGGACGCTCATTTTCCCCAAGTAGACGCCTTCTCTACTCTGGAACTTCACAACATCCCCAGCGGATCTTCCCTATCAGGTAGCATGAGCACTTTATTCTAAAGCTAGATTTATACTACAGGACCAAAGTGCCCCAATACTTAGATTGTTTTTGTATTAACTTGAGATTTCTTATCCGGACAGGTTCGAGCTCAGGCGCATCCTCTCCCACCAGGAAGGAGCAGCCTTTATTTTCCCTCCGACAAGTCGGGATGATCTGTGAAAGACTACTCAAGGAGCGTGAGGATAAAATCCGGGAGGACTATGATGAGATTCTGACCATGAAATTAGCTGGTATGATTAAAAAAAAAAAAGAAGGAAAAAAGTGTTGCATTTTGTTTGCCCACAATGATAGTCACTATTTTTTGTATTTTCCCAACAGAGCAGTACGATGCCTTTGTCAAGTTCACGCATGATCAACTCATGCGAAGGTTTGGAGAACAGCCTGCTAGCTGTGAGTATTTTTTATTTATTTTTTCAAATGTTTGTGAAGTTGCATTTTATGTGTCTCCTCTCCTCTCTAGATGTTTCTTGAGAATTCAGCTGGAACCTCAGTGGTCTACTTTGGACTTTCTCCCAGCTGTGCCATATCGCCCCCCCCAGTTGACTAGATGGTCTAGTCTGCGGCTTTCACGTTTTTTGCTGTGCTGTTGCCGGTGCGGCTCGGGAGGACTTCTCTCCCCCCCCCCCCCCCGTTGTCGACGTGTCCTCGGACCCTCTGTGACTTCCACCAGTGGCCTCGCAACATTTATTTAGCTTTCTTCTCTGGATGCCTTCACGCATTTGAGGCCAACTTGCCACCATAAAGCTCTCTGGCCTATTCAATTCTGTTCTCAGTTGTTATTTTAGTCTTGTAAATTTTGTTTGTACAGTTTGGAAAAGGGTGTAAATGCTGTCAAAGGGAGCCTTCAGATTAGACTCATTGGATCAGAAACTGATTTTTTGTTTTACACCATATGCAGGCATTTATTGCATCTATGTTGTTATACACTGTATTTACCCCCCCCTTTGACTTTTATTCATGCTAAAATATTTTGTTAGTAGTAAGGTGGGGCTTAAAATTGAGAAAATTAATAAACCCTTTCCACACACATCTTTGTGATTACCTGGCTTAATGCATATTTCAAAAAAACTTTTTCATATGAATTTGAAGTATTGTGAACCAAGAAATAGTTTGCCCCTTTCTGGCGTTTATTTAAAAATGAGCAGTGATTTTAACAGTTATTTTAAACTATGTTAACAACACAGTAGAAAACGAGTAAAAAATAATAAACGGTCTTAAAAATGGAAAATATGTGAGCACAATTTTGAAGTTCTGAGAGCTTTCTTGTTTCTAGCACCGGATATAGAAAATACATGTATGTCTTAAGAAATATCTCAAAAAGTAAAAAGAGAGTTTTTAAATTTTACATGTGGACTGATAATCCTTTATTTTATTTTTGTTTTGTGACACAATTGGATGCTACGCATATTGTGGACAGTGATAATCGAACTACACTCTTACGCTTGGTGACGTCACAGAAACGCGGCCTGTGATTAGACGAGATACCGGAAAAGGTTTAGCGAAACAGGAAGTATAGTCTAGCAATCGTTTAGTAATCACGTGAACGCATCCTTGATACATAATTGTAATTGTTGTTTTAATATATATATATATTTATAACTCTACATGTTTCACGCTCTAGGAATATGGCTTCTTTTTTCAGGCGAACGATAGCAGCGAAGGTAACGAAGAAGAGGTGACACTGCTATGCTAAACACGAGCGTCCCTTCAGGGGCAAATCATACGTGGTTGGGTCTCTTTGCTCTCCTCAACCAAAAATAATCTGGTTTGTTCATTGTTTATACTTTTGTATAGCTGGGCAGGACGCTGCAGCAGTCCGATGACGTCTTCATGCCTGCTCTTTCAGCTGTCCCTGTCTTTAAGAAACAGTTAAGCTTCTTGTTTTTTCCCCTCCACGCTCATTCTGTCACACGGAAAGCTTGACCTTTTTTTTTACCACATTTCCCAAACCTTTGTGGAACTTTTCTCCTCAGGCAGACTGGTGACTTGAGGTTGTCTATTAACATTTTAAGAACTAATGGGGTCCTACCAGCTAATGGAGACATCCAGGCGCAAGCAGAACACTTGGCCAATCAGGTAGGATTGGATTAGAGAAAATTCATTGAATAGCCACTATTATTTTTTCCCCTGTAGTAACAATACAGCAATTAAAGTAAATGTGTGCCCAAATCCATATTTATATTTTTCAGCTGAAGCAGGACAGCGTGGTGCAGGACATAGCAGCAAGAAATGGTGTCATCAACTTCAAAATTAATCGCAAACTTCTTGCCCAGGTTTGTAAGATTCTTATTTACTAAAATTGTTGACTAGGTTTTCTGTCCCTGACCCGCCGCTTATGTTGTTTTCTAATCTAGAAAATACTGGAACCATTTGGAACGGGGCACGATGGCAAAATTGGGCTTCACAGTGAACTTTTTGATTCTCTAAAGAAGGGAACGACATTAGTAGAGTACAGCTCTCCAAACATTGCCAAAAAGTTCCATGCGGGACATTTACGATCTACGATTATAGGTGAGTTTTTGCTAGTAATATTAAGCACAATAATGATAATACTGTTGAACATTAGATCAGGATAACAGACTCTTTCTTCAGGTAACTTCATTGCCAACTTGAAGGAATCTCTTGGGAACAAAGTTATTCGAATGAACTATCTTGGAGACTGGGGACTGCAGTTTGGTGAGCGATTATCGGGAGGGTAAAAGCCTAAAAGCCTTCACTTTTGTGGACATTTTCTTGAATACCGTCCTTTTTTTTTGGTCAACTTTTTGTCTTTAGGTTTGCTGGGAGCTGGTTTCAGTCAGTTTGGCAGCCAGGAGAAATTGAAAGAAAATCCTCTACAGCATTTATTCGAGGTAAGACTGCATATCCAGTAAACTTGTCTTGAAAAATTCTGATGTTTGATCTTACATTTAATTTCTAAATGGAATTAAAAGGTATTGAATTCACCTTGAAGACAATAAAAAACATTTTTTTTCTAAATTGAGTGTTAACAACCCTGCCACATTTGAATGATTGAAAAAAATTGGCAAGTAAATCAAGGCTTCAAAATAATAATAACAAAATGTGTATATATATATATATATATATATATATATATATATATATATATATATATATATATATATATATATATGCTTCTTTTAACTCATTGACTGCCATTGACGTCAAAAATTAATTTGAACTATTTCTGTTAGTTTCACATTTTTTTCACTTTTGTGTACAAGAGTATGAAAAAATAAATAAATATATTGTTCATTTAGAACAGATGTAAAATTTATGATTAATCGTGAGTTAACTATTGAAGTTATGCGATTAATTACAATTAAAAAATGTAATCGCCTGACGCGATTAAAAAAAAAAAAAGAGATTATTTAAAAAAAAAAATAGCAGCGTCAGGCGATTAATTTTTCAAATTGTAATTAATCGCATAATTTCATAAGTTAACTCGTGATTAACTCTTTGACTGCCAAAAACGTTAAATAACGTTTAGTAAAATCCTATGGAGGAGTGCCAAAGACGTTAAAATACGTTTTTTTTTTCAAAACAGAGGTGAAACTAACCATTTTCTATTGTTGATTACTGAAAAACGGAATAAGGTAGAAACAAACTTTTTTTTCTGATGAAAGATGAGAGTCCAATCTTTCATTTGGTAGTATGTGTGTTTCCATAGTCCAAACACATAATTTTCTGTGGACCTTGAAAGATCAGTCAGTAATGCTTAAATCGGCTGGCACCCACGGCATCCCTTTTCTGAAAACGTCTGGCAGTCAAAGAGTTAATAATTTTTTTTTTATATCTGTTCTAAATGTACAATAAAAAAATTCTAGGTTTTCATACTCTTGTAAGTGTAAAAAAATGTTAAACTAATAGAAATAGTCGTCTATAACCGTCAATGGCAGTGAATGAGTTAAGGGGAGCACAATATGGACCTGGAAAAAAAAAAGTCCTACTGCTGCCTAGTACTGTATTTCTTGAATTTCTCCTGGAATCTATCAATTAATTATATAACTAATGATCATGTATGTATTGCAGGTATACGTGAAGGTCAACAAGGAAGCGGAGCACAATGAGGACATCACAGTAGCGGCCAGGGACTTCTTTCGCCAGCTGGAGCAGAACGAGAGTCAAGCTATGTCGCTATGGCAACGGTTCCGGGACATAACCGTGAGCGAGTATCGGCACGTTTACGAGGTGCTGCCCGCCGCTTACGTCGCTCTGCCGCGAAGCCCGACATCAACTTCATATCGATGCGTTTTGATTGCCAGCGGTTAGGCGTCCACTTTGACGTCTACTCGGGGGAATCCTTTCACCAGGAGGGAGTCCGGGAGGTGGTGCGGCAGCTGCAGGACCGAGGCCTGTTGAAAATCACCGAGTATGTGCTGGCATTGGATCACTCGGAACTTTTTTCTTTTTTTTTTTAATGCAAACTTTATGACATTGCAAAAATGTGTGTTTTCAAGGAAGGGGACGGGCGTCGTGGATCTCTCAGACGGAGACGTGAGCAACATCTGTACTGTCCTCCGCAGCGACGGGACAAGTCTCTACATCACCAGGTGGCTGCCTTTCATAAACTGAAATGTAGAAACTAAAGCTCCACACACCGTAAACATGAGGGAGAAAAAGTTTGTTTTTATTTCAGGGACATGGCAGCAGCTATCGACCGGAAAGAAAAGTACAATTTTGATGAGATGATTTATGTGGTAAGAACATTGAAAGCGTGAATGCCGCTCATCAGGTTAATATGACTTTCCTCGAACAAACCGTTGTTATCTCTCATTTTTCAAGACAGATAAAAATCAGACGCATCACTTCCAGCAGTTGTTCCTGATCCTGCAAGCGATGGGACATTCCTGGGCTGACAGGTAGCGCGCAAGAAGCTACATGCGACCTCACAGTTTTTATCAATAGTTACAATACCCCAAAATGGGGGCCTCAGTTTACACAACTGAGTCCAGAATTATGGCCCTGATTCAGAATGCTATCTGTATTATTTTATAATGTGCGTCGTGTGTACTATTTGACCTATAATGTATAATTATGACCTCAGTTAATTAGCATTGCATACATGAGACATTTAAAATAAATAAACTGACTTGACACTCTTATGTACAAAACCACAATAGCAAACCATCCCCTCTAATACCAGCTTCTTCTTCCTTTTTTTTTACAGTATTGTGAGTTTTTATACAATATTTTATTTTGATATGGCCAACCTCCCCACTATAACCATATATATCATGATAATTATATCGTATCATGACGTTTGGATATCGTTATAATAGGGATAGATCAATAATTAGCCTGGCTGATCATCGACCCCAACATTTTGACAAATATTAACTTATTCAATGCCATTGACGACTATAGACGTAAAAAATTAATGTGAACTATTTCTATTAATTAAAAAAAAAAAATCATTTCATTAAATTTTTTATGAAAACCTAGAATTTCTTTTATTGTACATTTATAACAGATATAAAATTATCATGTGATTAATTACGATTAAACACCCCTTATTTTTTATTTTTTTTAAATTAGGCCCGTCAGGCGATTCAAATTTTTAATTGTAATTAATCACATTAATTCACTAGTTAACTCAGGATTAATCACAAATTTTATGTGTTCTAAATTTACAATAATATTTTTCTAGGTTTTCATACTCTTGTTAGCAAAAGTGGAAAAAAATGTTAAACTAATAGAAATAGTTGAAATGATTTTTTTTTTTTTTACGTCTATAGCCGTCAATGGCAGTGAATGAGTTAATATCTGCCCTTTTTCAAACTCTGGTTTATAATAGGTCAAGCTAAACCCATTTTAATCTGAGTTAAATTTTTATTTCAATTTTCAGTTAACTTTATATGAGATGCTGCTGACCCTGGGAACCTTCTGAAACCTTAAACAATTAAAACAAAGACCTTTCAGGTATTTTTAACTTATGGAAAAAAATATTTACTATAGCGAGCTATGGTGTTTACTTAAGTTAACATTTAACTTTTTAAGACGTACTGACAACATTGGGAATTCCCCGATCTTTTTTTTTTTTTTTTTTATTGAAAATGAAGTATATTTTCTAAAATAATTAAAAAAAAACTTCTACATTTTGAAAAGTCTGAAAATTAGCTTTAAGACATTGCAACAAAGTCAATATTGGCATTCTTTTTTTTTTTTTTTAATTTGACGCCAATATTCCCCCCTTTTGACTGAAAATGATTATCAAATATCAATTATCATTGACTACTAATAATCGGCATTGGTATTGGCCCTGAAAAAAAAAAACATATCAGTCCATCTCTAATTTATAATCCCCTTAAGATGACATTTGTGACTAATATACGGCTGACAAAAACATCTGCCGTTTTGCGCAGGTGTCATCATGTGCCCTTCGGCCTGGTGAAGGGCATGAAGACCCGCACCGGAGAGGTGGTCTTCTTAGAGGACCTTCTGGACGAGGCTCGCGCGAGAATGTTGCACAATATGAGCCAATCCAAAAGTACAAGCCGCCTCAACTTTACTCATCCGCATGAACTTCGCTTGTGTGGGTTGAAATGTAAAAAAAAAAAAATTTTTTTTTTTTTATCACGCCCTCATCCCTGTCTTGCAGTGACAAAGGAAATGGACGATCCAGAGGACACGGCGCAGAAAGTGGGAATCAGTGCGTTAATCTTCCAGGTGAGCAATGACATTCACTTTTTTTTTTTTTTTTTTTTCAAAATGGTGGAAGATGAAACAAAAAAAAAATGTTTTAGGATTTTAAAGGTCCACTGCACGGGGACTACAAGTTTGACTGGGACAAAATGCTGCAGGCTCAGGGAGACACGGGCGTTTTCCTCCAGTACACGCACGCACGTCTCTGCAGGTGTTGTTATTATGGGATGTAAAAGGGACGATTTAAAAAAAAAAAAAAAAAAAGTTGGCTTCGGCTTCATTCCAACATGATGAAGTCTCGTTTGTGCAGTTTAATCCGAATGAACAACGACGACGACGCCACGTTCGACCCGTCCCTCCTAAGCGAACCGTCGGGCGTCTCCATCCTTCAGCACCTCCTCCGGTACCTTCGACAACACTCGTCGTCGTTATTCAGCGCCCGCCAATCAAAACGTCCTTCCTTTTTTTTTGTCCCCACCCCACAGCTACGACGAGGTGTTGTACCAGTCGGCCCAGGATCTGCAACCCAAGCACCTGCTCGTCTTCCTGCTGAAGCTGTGGTAAGCACCCTAAGCAAAGGATGTCCCGGGTGTGACTGAGCGAGCCGGGCGCGGGAACATTCACAGCTGTTTCTCATGCTCTTGTAGCCACCTGGCAGCCTCGGCGCACAGAGAGCTGCCGGTCAAAGGGAGCCCGAAACACGTTGCTCAGGTAACCAAAAAAAAAAAAAAAGCACGTAAAAAGTTTTATCACAATTATTTTGGATGCAAAAATGGAAGCACGTGTAATATTTTTTGACTCCTCTAGATGGTGCTATTTCATTGCACTAGTCTTTATCTTCAAACCAATAGCACCATCTAGAGGAGTTAAAAATATTGCGAGTGGTTCATGAAGCTTCATTTTTGCACTACAAATTGAGAGAAAACATAAAAACATGATTAGCGTCTTCAGATATTATTTATACTTAAGGTGCTTAACTAAATGTTATTTCAGAAGTGTGTATCAAATAGGTACCAGTTTCAAAAAGCTTGGTTGCACTATATCATTTAAAAGCATCTATTGAGACCTTGAGGACAATTATACATTAAATAATTTTTTTTTTTTTTTTTACAATTCAATAAGTGATTTTTTTTACAGATAAGTCGAAATCACATCTGGATTTTCTGAATGCTCACAGGCAAGGAAGAGACTTTTCAGCGGGACCTGCTCGGTCCTGGCCAACGGGATGAAAATTCTTGGCATCATGCCAGTGGACAAAATGTAAATATTTATTTTAACCACGATTTAATAAAAGAATCAAAATCAGTCATTTGTAACGACAACGTTGTCACCCTTCGGAGTGGTTTGACTTGCTTGGCAGGAACAGAAAAGCCGTTTACAAAGAAAACATTCCTCCGGATGAGGTCTTAAAGATAGCACGCGCATCCGTCGTTGTCATAAATGTTCACATTTCATTCACTTTAGTCTGAACACAAAATATAGAACTGTAATATGTTGTCAATTTCAAGTATGAAAAAAAACTTCTGTACATTCATAATCTGTGTATTACACCGGGCGGGCTCTGGGTTCCGAGAAGACCGAGCCCTCCTAACAAAAACAAAAACGTAAAGAATTCACGGCATTTTTTGACCTGTTAGAAAAGAAATGAATGACAAGTGCAGTTGTTGGTCCTTAAGTTTTCTAACAGTGTCTCACTTCAGGTCACTCGTATTCACAAGTTATGTACAGTCTTTACAATGAAGGAGAAAAAAAAATCACTTTTCCTCCCACCAGTAAGTGGCGTTGCAGTGCTTCATTTACACCCTGCGCAGACAAAATCCACATAATTGGATTATTAGAGAATGATTAAAAAAAACAAAACAGTGTTGATTGCGAGGTGGAGGAACCCGATTCCTGGGCTCTTTTTTTGGGGGGGGGTCACACAGCAATCAGATTCTGTTTGGACCCTCTGTCTGCGGGTTCCAGGCTGATTGTGGACGTGTCCTGCTTCGGAAGTCCGTATAGATAGATGGACAGGCACACCAGGCTGGCTCCGGATACGAATGCGGCCGCTGCGGGAGACGTCAAACACATTCAGGAAGTGAAGTGAGATGATCGAAACGAAATTTCTGAATGCGTCTTAACGCAAACTGAATGGAAATAGGATATGTATTAAAATATGTACTTTCTGATGTCAGTAACTGAAACAAATAACACTTTTGTATGACGTTCCACTTGAACTTTAACCCCCACATACACACACACACAAAAAAAGCAAATCTCTTGACGTTTACGGAACAGCCTGTTCAACCGCACAAACGTCTCCCAATGCAAACAATGGCCCAAAGAGATTTCATCTTACTTATATGCAATCCAAACAAGATGACGGACGCCACGGTGGAGAGGACGATGGCGGCGGCGGCCGAGAATCCCTTCATGATGTTGTCGGTGTACTTGACCACGACGGACGTGTACAGGCCTCCCACGCTCGCCAGGACTGCCGGCGAGACGGCGTCAGGCGCGGCCCACAACGCAAACAAAACCTCCGCCGTTTTTTTTTTTAATTTTTTTTTTTTTATACTCACACACGACAAAGCACACGCACGGCGTGTAACCGAAGAAGAAGCCTTTTTCCATCACCTTCTCGCCGTCGTTGGCCATCACGCCGACGAAGGTGATGGCGATTCCCGAAATGTACATCTGGATGTTCCTCACCCACAATGACGTGTCGGAGCTCTTCAGGACCTTCTCAAAGTAAACGCCTGAAAAGCGCACTTAAGCGTAAACTTACAACAAATTTAAACATTTTAAAATAGTGGAGTGGTGAGCTTTGCTACCTGCGAACCCGGAGCAGAGCACAGCGATGATGACGGCCATGAGCCCAACAAAAGGGTTTTGCTCAATCTGGACATAAGAAGAAGAGAAGATGATGCAGGCCGGGTTCAGAATCACCCCCCAACCCCACGGTCCGAGGCCTACTTGGACTTTGGCGGCATCTCCCGCCTTCCACTGCACGAGGGCGACCCCCAGGCCCAACATGCAGACGGAGAACCACTGCCTCCTGCTGAGGGTCCGTTTTAGCATGAAGACCATGCAGAGCGCCGTGCACAGGATCTTCAGCTGGTACGTCACCTGCACACAGAAACGCGACGTCAGGGGAAAAGCTACCATTTTAGATTTTTTATTATTATTATTATTATTATTAGGATTTGTGACAGAAAAATACATTTGTGTCGCCAAAATGTGACCCCTACAATGTAAAAAAAAATAAATAAAAAATGATGCATTGTGTCATTAAAAAAAAAATCCACTTTTAAATGGTTCATAGCACACCAATGCTATTTTTAACTGCAGAGCAATTTACAGGTCTACATTAACTCATTCACTGCCATTGACGGCTAAAAACGTCAAAAATACATTTGAACTATTTCTATTAGTTTAACATTTTTTTCCCTCTTGTTGACAAGAGAATGAAAATATTTTTTGTATTTAATGTACATTCAGAACAGATATAAAATTTATGATTAATCGTGTGTTAACGAGTAAAGTCATGCGATTAATTACGATTAAAATTTTAATCGCTTGACGGCCCTAATTTTTAATAATCTTTTTTTTTTTTCATTCGCTGCCTATAAACGGCTATAAAATTAATTTTAACTAATTTATATTAGTTTAACATTTTTCCTACTTTTGTTAAGAGTATGAAAACATAGATTTTTTTTTCATTGTACAGTTAGAACAGATATAAAATTTGTGATTAATCGTGGGTTAACTAGTGAAGTCATACGATTAATTACAATTAAAAAAAATTATTGCCCGACGCCCCTAATTTTTCATCTATATTTTTTAATGAATTTATGGCAGTGAATGAGTTAAAACAAAAGGTGACGACCTCCAAATATTGCTGAAAATTTGTGGGCGTGCCACCCAAACTTTTGAGACTAAAACTTAACACTAACATGTTTTTTTTTTTTTAATCAGGCAAATGGAAGAGGTGTCACTGGGGAGCGTGTGCGACCTGACACGGAAGCCTACCTGATAAACCGCAGCGTCGAGGTTGCTCAACGCCAGGAACGCCATGTTGTTCTGGACCGCGTACACCACCGACGGCACACTCAGCTTCAGCAGCCCTCTGGGGTTGCACAATATGTGCTCCTGGATGGTGCCCAGCAGTCTTCTTGGACTTCCAGATTCTCTGAGAAACACATGGAACAGGATTGAATGGAATCCAATACTGTATGGAAGTGCTGCGGTTCGAGTACCTTGCCAGCATCCCAGTGCTCAGTATGAGCTTGATGACCTCTGTGATGCACACGGCGGTGGTGGAGAAGTACAGGTCCTTTTCGGGCAAGGCGGTCCTGGTGTAGCGGAGAACCACAGTATAGGTGGCCGCTACCAGAGTCATCACCGTCAGGCAGTACAGCTTGAAAGCCAGGCTCACGTTCTCTGCGTTGGACGCCGTTAACGTCATGTTATTTCTTGGATTCGGATTCATGCAAAGCGCCACCAGTTTGAGACACACCTCAAGTTACAAGTTACTTCTAATTCATTGTACATTATCGTGAATAATCAATGACATTCATTTAAGTGAAGATTGTTAAAAAGAACATGTCAACCAGCTTTCACGTTTTCAAATTCTACCACTCAACATTCCTTGAAATTCAATACGTTGGCGAGCGCTGCTCTAGATAGCGTTCATTGAACTGCTGCCATTTGTGGACATTTGGTGACTATAGTTGAAAATCATCTGCGTAGCCGTGAAAAACAACGTCGGCGTGTACAATCAAGCACAACTCGCGTCTTTAGCATTGTTTTTCATTTCCGTTCTTGTGGCGATAGTTAGCTGAATAGAAAGCCTTGGGGGGGGGGGCTTACTCACCGTCTCCCATTGTTGCTATGCTGCGTGTTCGTCCGCGTTATTAGGTTAAATCATCCTTTCTTTTTTTGCCGTGAAAATGCAACACGCCCAGTCACCGCTCCGCGAGGGCGTCTGCGCCTCACTTCTCCGCCTAAAGTCTACATAACCCAATGCTGAACGCCGCACTCGGCCTGCTCGAACCCGCCTACATGGGAAGTCATGTACGGTGGGCCGATGTGATCATACAACGCATATTCGCGTTTATTTGGGGGGGTGGGGGGGAGCGCCGTACGGCGTTCACTTCCGCCTTTCGCCTGACGTTTATTTCGAGAAGCGTCACACGCTTTTTCCACCGTCTGGCGGAATTATTATAATAATTTGGCGTAAAACAATAATCAGATTTGTTAACAATTCATCTATCATAACAGCTATCAGTACTTAGAAGCACAATCCCAATCACTTCAGTAACCGCAAAGAACAATACTTGTATGATGTAACCCGCACACACACACTTTTGTCATGTTATTCGATAAATATTAATAAGTTAGGCTATACTAGATGACGTATGTGGATCAGTTATATGCTGGTGTGAGTCACACTCGTGCCACAGCAGTGAGGGTTCAAAGGTCCACTCCAGAAAGCACATTTTCTTTTGTTGAAGCCATTCTGTTGTTTACTTAAGCATATTGAGAATAGCAAACAAGACAAAAACTAATTAAAAAAAAGGTGTGACTTTGTAAGATGTCTTTTTTGTTTTGTTTTGGGGACAATAATGAAACTGAATTGAAATGTTGGAATCACTTGCTGTGTTCAAAAAGGTTTAAAATTACTTTAATTTAGAGGTTTTGATATCAATCATCCAAACGTTACAATTCCAGTTTCTCCTATTTACACCTGATTTATGTAATTTGTTTTAATAAAGTACTAAAAATAAAAAATAAACATAAATCAGGTGTAAATAGAAGAAACTGGAATTGTAATTTTGGGATTTTCTAAGGTCTTTCTTTTATTGTGTACAGTATTATAAATATTAAGATGGTTAGCATATTACATTTATAGGATACATTTTTTTTTCATTCTTCAAAACTGCTCACTTTAAGTGTGCTAACTGATGCTTTATGATTTTTTAAAAAATGTTTATATGAGACCACCCTGTAATAGTTTAGGGAAACACATACAACAAAAGCAACAGTCTCTACAAGTATGTCTTTATTATTCTTAAATAGCATATACTTCAACTTCATGTCATGAAATGCAACTTGACAGGTAACAGGAATCAAATCATCACACTTAGCTGACTGGTGCAAAAAAAAAAAAAAAGATACTGTATTCTTGACCTCACTCAATCAGACTGAACAGTCTAAATTGGCCCAAGCGTATTTTGCACGAATACACCAGCAAACATCACCGTTCTTTCCGGCCCAACTTCTCGAGAACATCCACTGAACACGATGACAGTCAAACCATCACAAAGAGAAATGGAAAGCCATGGTTGTCATCATCACACTTTTCCATGTCCAACCTCCTCATGTTCGAAAAACTCAAACTGTGATATTACATTGCCGTTATTGGGGGCTGAACCGGCAAGCTGCTGTCGGGAGGCGAAGCTGACTTAGCTGTACAAGAAAACAAGCAAGCGGCGTTGGCTCAGGAGTTGTCCGCGGGCACGTGCTCAAAGCCCTCGCTCTCCCTCACCAACGCCCGCTCCAGGATGACCCGGCCCTCCTTGTAGCGCTGACTTTCCTCCGTGGCAAATTCGTACATCCAGCCCAGCTTGCTGTTGCAGTTCTTGCAGCTGACGTCGCGCACCATGTGCCTTCCCGTCAGCATGACTCGGTCTTGAACTTCACTCTGCTGCAGGTTCACAACCTGGGGAGAGAGAGAAGGGGAAAAAAAATGTTCGTTTGGTTTAATAACCTCATACAAATCAGATGTCATTGCTGCTTCAAGTCCACAAGGGAAGCTGAACGCAGGTACCTTGTTGAACAAAAAGGCCCGGCCTGTCGCTCCAGTGAAGCGAGTGGAGATCAGCTCTGTTCGGTTGGTCAGAATAGTGTCACAGTTGGCGCAGGAGAACAGGCGAATGCCTCCAATGTGGTCCAAGAAGATGCGCCCCATGGTGGTCCCTTCAACAAAACGGCAAGGGAAGATGATGCAACAATCGCTTCATGTTTTTGGGAAAAATCAAAAATCTAGTGAGTGACAGGTTTCTAAATAGATGGACGGTAACAGTTTAGCAATTGTTTGTGCCTATTTTGCAGTATTAATCAAATGGGGGGGATCATAAATTCCGTGTGTTTGACGGTTGCGGCGTCTGCAAAGAGAAAAGCTCCAAAGGGACATTTCAGCTTCTACGTTGACTGAAATCAGTCTTGGTCGTGAGTTGTAGTCGATAGCATAAATGAATCAGCGGCTTAAGTGTCATCCTTGACCACATACTATGGCATTAACAATAAATACATACATAAACAATAACGTAAGTTTACATTGCCAAACGACAAAACAGGAACGCGGCAATATTTCCTACCTTCCTTGTGTCGATGCGAGATACTTAAGGAGTACTATATCAGAGATACCGCTGCGTAAGATTGATTTTAAACGCTTTTTCACACGTGTGAAAACGTTACGATTTTTATTTTTATTTTGATGGTTGATGTCAATAAAACAAACGTCGACGAGGAAAGGAAAAAAGTCACAAGGGCGTTTGTTGACTTCCTTCTTCTTCTTGTTCGTGATTTCCGGTAGACTGTGCACGTTGATGCATTGCTGCCCCCCACTGGTTAAACGAAGAACATGTTTAACCCACAGAATGAAAGTGAGTCGGTGCAGATTTTTTTTTTTTAAACTTGAATTCATTTTTTTTTAACTTTTATTTCTACCCACCACAGAGCCGAAAAAAATCCATTCAGTTCATTAGAAAAAATAAATAAATAGGATTGCCACAGACATGATTTTCTTTTTGCAATTTTGATGATTATTGCTTATAGCTAATGAACCCCCCAATTACAAAAGCACAGTTTTATTTTATTGACTTGACCCAAAATAAAAAAAATTATCTGGCATTGAATTGTCAATAGAAATTGAACCTATTATTAAGTAACTCATTCACTGCCATAGACGTTATAAAAATAATAATCAATTTTAACTATTTCTATTAGTTTTTAGTTTTTTTTTACTTTAGTTAACAAGAGCATGAAACCCTAAAAAAAAAGGTACATTTCGAACAGATATAAAAAAAAAAAAAAAAAAAGTCATGCGATTAATTACAATTACTAATATTAATTGCCTGACGCCCCTAATTTTTAATATTTTCTTTTTTTTAGATATTTTTTTAGGAATAAAAGATTATTACAAATTAGGGGCGTCAGGCTATTACAATTTTTAATTGTAATTAATCGCATGACTTCACCAGTTAACTCACGATTAATATTTTTTTTTATATTTATTCTAATACAAAAAAAAGTTAACTAAGGTGGGAAAAAATGTTAAACTAATAGAAATAGTTAAAATGAATTTTTGACGTCTATAGCCGTCAATGGCAGTGAATGAGTTAATAATCTTTTCTTTAAAAAAAAAAGATTTAAAAAAGAAAAAAATATATTTTAAAGGTAATCTTTTCTTTATTTAAAATAAATAAATAAAAGATTTAAAAAAGAAAAGATCATTAAAAATGAGGGGCGTCAGGCGATTGAAATTTGTCGTCGTAATTAATCGCATGACTTCACTAGTTAACTCACATTTTATATCTGTTTCTAAACATACAATAAAAAAAATTCTAGGTTTTCATACTCTTGTTAAAAAAAGTGGGGAAAAAATGTTAAACTAATAAAAAAAATAGTTCAAATGAATTTTTGACGTCTATAGCCGTCAATGGCAGTGAATGAGTTAATAATCTTTTCTTTAAAAAAAAAAAAAGATTTAAAAAAGAAAAAAATATCTTTTAAAGGTAATCTTTTCTTTATTTAAAATAAATAAATAAAAGATTTAAAAAAGAAAAGATCATTAAAAATGAGGGGCGTCAGGCGATTGAAATTTGCCGTCGTAATTAATCGCATGACTTCACTACTTAACTCACATTTTATATCTGTTTCTAAACATACAATAAAAAAAAATTCTAGGTTTTCATACTCTTGTTAAAAAAAGTGGGGAAAAATGTTAAACTAATAAAAAAAATAGTTCAAATGAATTTTTGACGTCTATAGCCGTCAATGGCAGTGAATGAGTTCAGTGCATCGCCAAAAACAAATATATTTGCTTTCGTTCTGTCCATGCAACATTTCCCCTGTAAAGT
The DNA here is from genome assembly GCF_051991255.1 of Vanacampus margaritifer. NCBI lineage: Eukaryota > Metazoa > Chordata > Actinopteri > Syngnathiformes > Syngnathidae > Vanacampus > Vanacampus margaritifer. The sequence continues at coordinate 12,889,166 of NC_135450.1, forward strand.
TAGCTACAAGTTAGCATACTCTGATTTCGCCACAGAACTGTTGGATATCTCACTGCACGAAGACAGAAATATATCATAAAGAGATAAGAGTTATTGTTTGGCTTTTTCAATGATATCCTTTGAACGAGCCAGTCCGGCCAACAACCCCCCCTCGGACGTATTTATGATACTTATCATCGACTATGGTCGGGTACAACTGATAATAGCCATACAGCGGCTAACTGCCGAGTGAGAAGGATTCCGTGGAAGAGTGGGGGGGACGATCTATAAGATTCATTTCTGGAAAAGGAAAATATTTAAAAAAAAAAATTTTTTATTATTTATTCTTAATTTTTTTATGAAGATGATTCCATTGTTGGTTGTCGCCGCCTTCCTGGAGTTCTCCTTGGCAACAGGTGACTTGTTTAGATATATTCATTTGACAAGTAAGAAATATGATCATGTGTGCTGCTTTTTTCTAAATATGATTTCTCTTTTCTTTTTCTTTTTTTTAGTAAATGGTCAACCTTGTGATCCAAAGCTGCACTCTCAGCAGCCTCCATTGAATGGTAAGAAGAGCACGTTTTATCGTATATATTTAATACAGGCATAAATCAAACATCATTTTTGTTTCTGAAGTCAACCGTGTCGCGCCTGAAGACGTTGCGGTTTTAGCCTCAATTGGATTGCACGTGCACAGGTGACCTTGATTATTATCTTTTTTTTTTTTTAAATCAGTGCAATTTTATTGGCACACATAAAACAATAAACATCCCCCCCCACCCCCCATTTAGCACCGAGTTGTCCAATGTGGTATCAAGACTTCAAGGTGAATTTTCAACATTTTCACACGTCACGTTTCCACTAAAATGTGCATTTTTTATAAAAGCTCGTGTTTTCTATCCTATCAGAGCTGATGAGCACGTTCAAGCCTGACATGAATTTCCCTCAATTTAGAAGAGACAGGTAAACCGATTTCTGGGAAATCTTACGACGATATAAAACAAACAAAACAAATACTGCTTTGAATTTGAATTTGAAATGTTCTCGCTTGTAGCTCGCTGCTGGAGCAAGCAGAAGAGGCGTCGCTCTATCTGCGCGACAATCAGGTTTGTAGAAGATCCGGTGGAGATGATGTCATTTTGCTGATGCGTCTTATTTTGATTTCTCTTTCAGCATTCTTGGAAGCTGGTGCTTGTTTTTGTGCGAGTGGACCAGTTCTGCGCATGCGAGCAGCAGGAGGTGAAGACAACGCTTAAGGATAATTACTGCTGTCGTCCAATCGATTATTCAGTCGATTAATCGGATGCATTTTTATTTTGCATTTCAGCGTTTTACAAAAGCGTTTTGTTTATGAACCAGTGATTGTTGTTTATTTCGTATTTGTATCGTGATAAAAAAAAGAGTGGGGGGGGGGGCTGTCGTACTCGTCAACCTTTTTGAAACCGATTATGTCGCCAGTTCAGTCATTGTTTACATCTTCTTTTGATTGAACGCAGAAGATAATCAGTCTCCTTCCATGAAAGGCTACAGAAATCAGTGGTCATTTACTGTTGACCAATTTTCAATTACAAAAAAATTGCTCCAAACGATTACTCGATTATTAACTCATTCACTGCCATTGACGGCTATAGACGTCAAAAATTCATTTGAAATATTTCTATTAATTTTACACTTTTTCCACTTTTGTTAATAAGAGTATGAAAACCTACAAAAAAGTTTTTTTTTTTTAATTGTACATTTAGAACAGATATAAAATTTGTGATTAATTGTGAGTTAATTATTGAAGTCATGTAATTAATTACAATTGAAATTTGTAATCGCCTGACACGATTCAAAAAAAAGAAGAAAAGATCATTAAAAATTAGGGGCGTCAGGCGATTAAATGTTTTTAATTGTAACTAATCGCATGACTTCACTAGTTAACTCACAATTAATCACAAATTTTATATCTGTTCTAAATGTACAACAAAAAAAATCTAGGTTTTTACACTCGTTAACAAAAGTGGGAAAAAAAACGTTAAACTAATAGAGATAGTTAAAAATAATTTTTGACGTCTATAGCCGTCAATGGCAGCGAATGAGTTAAAATAGTTGTTGATTAATTTGATAACCGATTACTTCTCGATTCATCGATTCATTTTGACAGCTCTAATGGCAATCAACACTTCAATAAAAAAAATACATTGAGTTCCGCCTATTTTGCCGAGTTGTGCAAGAACTGCAACGTCAGCTTCAATGTCCACGCGGTGAACAGAATTTCCAGTCCTGAGCTGCTGATTTGCAATTTGACGGCGTCATCAGTAAGAGTCAGCGCCTTGGCAGACTTCGCGAAGCAAGCCGTGCCATAAAAGCGGCGCTGGTGGCGACGAGTGCCGAGAGATAACGAACAAGTTCAAGGCGTCTCTGTGCATGTTGTGTTTGTTCTTGGCAGGTTCGAGCCCTTATCAGATCGGTGATGAGCGAGGCGGACGCTGCTTTACAGCTGCTGCGGGCTCAGGTTGAGTTGACGTCAACATAAAGTGATCTGATGTTGTCGATATCGTCGCAATCGATTTCTTGATTTGTCTGACGGCCAATTGTGCTGCAGCTGAAGCGGACTCTGGTCAGTGTTGCATTATGGGATGGAGAGAGAGACGCTTTCCAAAACAAGTATGTTCTTACAAAACGATTGAAATGACTTTTTTTTTTTTTTTTCCTTTAATGCCACCATTTTTTTTTAACGCGCGATTAATGATCAACATCTACGCCAACATTTTTAAGTAATACATTTAATAATAATGCATATATTTGTGGCGACTGGGGTCAAGTTGTATTTTACAATTTTAAGCGACTTGATGTTAAAGATGAGACAACTCTTAATGTGAAGGAGAAATGCACTGAGCTGTCACCAACGTCTTACGAAAGCAATTATGCCATCTAGTGGCAGAAAAATGACCAACATAAATCAATATTACACTCGGGTTTTTTTTTACAGTACAGTGATTTTTTTAAATTTTAACTCAATTTTATGAAATGAGTATCAATGAATAAAAGATGCAACCATATTTCTATTAGTTTAAAAAAAATCAGTTATGAGAGTATGAACAATATTTATTGTACGTTTCGAAAAGATTTCAAATTTGCAATTAATCGTGAGTTAACTATTAAAATCATGCAATTATTTGCAATAAAAAATTGGAACCGCTTGACACCCCTCTTATTTGACCAATGAAACAATTTCCCCCTTGAAAGGTTTTGCCCGTGTTTGGAACGAAATCAAGGCGGCGAGACCCGACTTTTAAAAGCCACGCTGACTCACGGCCTTCAGGTTTGTCGCTACCGTGTTTCCATTCATCTACATTGAGCTCGTCAGTTTTCTTCCTGCCTACGCTCACTCATAACTGACATATCCTTCATTTTTTTATTTTTCGATTGTTTGCATGACACGTTTCAGACGTCTCTGCATGAGCTCCTGTTGAAGAGCAACTGGCACAAAGACGACTTCAGCGTCATCCTGCAGGACGAACCTCTCGTCAGACACTTTGCGTCCGACAATGTGAGTCGGTCCCTTTCTCTTTCGTCCGCTAAGGCAGAGGTCCCCAACCCTGGTCCTCAGGGACCGGTATCCAGCCTGTTTTCCATGCCACCCACAGCCAACACAGGTGGAGATCGTTATCAGCCTTCTCCAGAGATTGCTGATGATATGAATCACCTGTGTTGGCTGTGGGAGGCATGGAAAACAGGCTGGATACCGGTCCCTGAGGACCAGGGTTGGGGACCTCTGCGCTAAGGGACCATCGCTATTTGTTTCGCATGGCCAATTTAATATGGTGTTCCACAGGGGTCAACCTTGGGGCCCCCGGCTGTTTTCATTGCATTTACTTTCACTGCTATGTGGATGGCGCTCAGATTTATTGTGGCGCTCGGCAAAAAAAAAGGAGCCAAATGTTCTTGTCAGCATTTCCACTTCAAGATATCGCTTTTTTTCTTCTTCTTTTTTTTTTATTTTTTACTTTTTTAAAAAAATATATATTTTTTTTACTTAAAAAATAATAATAATAATCTTTTCTGGAGAGCTCAGTATTGTTCATTCAGTAATTTTACCGATTTGACATGTCATCATCATTGCTCTCTCTTTTTTAAATTTATTTTTTAATTCAAGATATCTCTAATAAAAAGTCAACTTTGTGACTCGCACAGATAATAGTAAAGTAGCACAACGTTCTTTGCAGATTGGGAAGCCTCTCTTCGAGTCACAAGCGTCACGCGGGACGGATAAACTGATGGCGCAGTTGTGGAGCAACCTGGTGAGGCCTCGCACACGCGTCGGCCGTGACTCCTTCAATCCAGCCACACTCGGCCATTGTTGCGTCAAAAACGTGTCTTGCAGCTGCAGCCCGAGACTGACAAACATAACACAGACGACAATGGGAACGTTATTGCCTTGCAATGTCCGACTGGGGTGAGTACATGCTTAGTTTACCGTCGACCTGGGTACAAAAGTTTGCACACCCCTGGTAAAAAAAAAAAAAAAGTGGTTTTCTCAATCTGACAGATTTCTACATTATGATAATTATATTGGTCACTTTCTCCTCCCCCCCGTCAAGGACCGCCCCTTCCTGAGGACGGAGGGAAACGCTCCAACAAATGACGGCGGTGACGCCTCTCCTCTCGCCTCTCCCGTGAGTCGTCTTTTTGCATCACTTGAATCCAAATGGGAGCCGTGGGGGCAGCGTTGTGCGCCGCTTGTTTCGTTTTGACTCTGCATGTTTTGCGCGCGTCCGCTCAGAATACAGGCACGCCGATGCTCTGCGAGGACATCGGCCCTTCCGACTCTACACCCGCCTCGGGTAAGTGGCTAAAATATTATTTTGTAAAATCACATGATTTTTTTTATTTAAAGAAAAAAAAAACTTTTTAAAGGTGATTTTGTGAGACGTATTTCACAAGATCTTATTTGACTTTTTATTATCTTTAATTTGTCAGGTGATTACTTCCCTGTTAGATACATGACGTGCGCCGCCTAGTTGATAAATCCTTCTTACGGTAACTTGCCCTTTGTGTGTTATCAGTGCACGAAGTGAGGCCGGGCGATATCCGAGTGGTTGCCGCCGTGGGAGACTCTTTGACAGTGAGTCAACCTGATTGTGGCTTCAATAGACGACTGGCAGAAGTTGTGTGAAGCTCGTTTTTGATATTTATTTATCAGACAATTTGAAAGAATTTGCCTCATTTTGCAATGTGAAACCTGAAATGTGAAATTAAATGATACATTTAGAACAATGGTTACGCCTTTGAGAGTGTGCCATGGGAAAAAAATAGTCAAAATGTAAAATAAGATTTTTTTTTTTTAAATCAACGCAGTATTTTGCAGTCTAGAGTCACTTTATTATTTCATCATTTTCAACTCAATATTCACAAAAATTTGAATTGCGAAATAAGTGAATTACTCTAAGTCAGTGCAAAATATTAATTTATTAATTATAAAAATGTAAAAATTTTAATTAAAAAAAAAAATTCAAATTTTAAAATGTCAACATTTTAAAAAATATTTTACATTTAATATTTAAAATGATAAAATTTGAAAATTTTAAAAATTTTAATTAAAAAAATGATAAAATTAAAAAAAAATTGACATTTTAAATAAAAAAAATTGACATTTTAAATTAAAAAAAATCAACATTTTTAAATATTTAATTCTTTAACATTTTTAAATTAGATTTTTTAATTTTTTAATTTATTTAAAATTAAATTTTTGTATTGTTTTTCCCCCACCATGCTAGGCAGGGAACGGAGTTGCATCCAGCCCAACAAACGTTCTGGATGTCCTGACCCAATACAGAGGTTTATCTTGGAGGTGACTCAAACTTTGCTGCCTTCAAATTAAGATGATTATTTTTGAATTCAGCATTTCTAAGCTGCAAATGAACAAATGTCAATGTCTTGTCCAGTGTTGGCGGCGACGGCAACCTCACAACCGTAACAACGCTGCCCAGTCAGTGCTTTTATGCTTCTTTCTTATACTTCAATTTGCACGAGCTGTATTTGAAATGATCTTATGATGTGGTCATAGATATATTAAAGCATTTTAATGCCAACGTGACGGGTTACTCTGTCGGGACGGGCAAACAACACACACCTCAGGCTTTTCTCAACCAGGCTGTCGCTGGAGCAAAAAGCAAGTAAGTCCTCTCGGATACTAGCTCGGTGGCTATGACAGTGTTTTGAATCATTACTTTTGGTTTTACTGACCAAAAGCTGAAAGAAAACAGGATTACTTTTTCCCACATATATGTTGTATCTATATTGTATAAGAAAATAATTATATTATGAACTGCTTTTTATTTGTGTGTGTGTTAAATAGTAACCTACCACCTCAGGTGCGAGCCCTGGTGGCGAGAATGAAGAATGACACCGTAAGTGCGCGAGTGAAACAAATCTAAGAAAAACAGTTGAAAAAAAAAAAAAAAAGTAAAATCTACTTGATTTTCTCACTTGTTTCTACGAATCGTTTAATGAAATCCATCTTCGATGCAGAGAATCAACTTTAAATCCGACTGGAAAGTCATCACCGTGTTTATAGGTGGAAATGACATTTGCGACTACTGCTACAACTCTGTGAGTATGGAGGACCGAAACGGCCAAAATTAAAATAAATAAATACATACCGGTACATAAATAAAAGTGAAAATGAAAAAGGATATAAAAAATGTCATTCAAAAATTAAATACAAAAAAATTTATATAAATGGAAATAAAAACTACGATTTATTTATACATAAATAAAAGTAAAAATAAAAAGACTGAAAAAAGGATTATAATGGAAATAAAAACAATATATAGATATCTATAAATAAAAGTAAAAATATATACTGATTATTTGGTTCTATTTATATATTTATTTTCACATTTATTTTGATTTTTTTGTCTCGTTTTTAAAAATGTATTTATATATAAATATATCATAGTTTTTATTTCCATTTATATATATATATATTTTTTTTTTTTTATTTAATTAGATTTTTTTTTATATCCACTTTAATTTGAATTTGTATTCATTTATTTTGGCAATTTTGGTCCTCCAAAGTGAGTAATTACTTCAAAGGAACCAAAAGAAAGCGCATGAAACCGTTCACTGCTTCATTCTTTTCCATTTACAGCTCAAATTCTCTGTGGAGAATTTTGTCAAAAATGTCCAAGAAAGCCTGGATCATCTACACAAAGAGGTAAAACGAGACACACCGCTGCCGCCGGTGCCGCCGCAATTTCTTTTTATGATTTAACTGAGAGCATCTTTGCCAGGTGCCTCGAGCTCTGGTCAACTTAATCGAACCCTTGCACATTATGCCCTTGAGAGATATGCATCTGGACCCCTCTTTGAAGTGCCCCACCTGGCTGGTCAAGTGAGTCGCACGCCACAACTGCAGTTGAAAGCCACACTAGCTTCAAAATGAGCCCAATGGGGTCAAAAATGCACTTATTTGAATAAGGGGGGGAGGGGCACAGTATGGATTTGGAAAACAAATTATTAAAGTATTCTTCTTCTATGTATCATTACTATTATTATTTTTTTTATTATGATTCCTTTATTTGTTCTTTTGCAGTATTCTATGCCCTTGTGTTATCTTACCAAAGCCCACCTCGACCTCACTGGATAAACTGGCGCAACTGAACCGGCAATATCAGGTAACCCGGAGCAGGAAGTTAAAAACGGCAACGTTAGCTAAATGCTAAAATGTGACGCGACGGAATGGTCGCGCTGCCCTCTGACTCACAGCTGATGCTGAATGAACTGGTCGAGTCCAAGCGCTACGACACCCGGTCGGACTTCACGGTGGTCGTCCAGCCGTTTTTCAGAGAAATCATCGTTCCCAGACTAGCGGTCAGTACGACTGTGAACATTTTCATCCATCTGTTTGTTGGTTTTACATCACAGTTTAGAGGATTGACTATGATGCAGTTTGTTAGATATTATTAACATTTAAATTCTTTATTTTCATATATTAACCATTGTTATACATTATTAACATCTTAATTCTTTATATTAACCATGTTGAAAGGTTTTATAGACGTGTAAAGCAAGTAGTGTTGAACTCAGTATAATTTGACCTCAAGCTTGGACATATTATTTGGTCTAGAAGTTCCTTCTCTGTGGGAAAACACATTTGGTCCTTGAGAACAGAATCTGTTTCGAACACGCACCCCTGACTCTGTTTTCGCCATCGCTCATGGAAAAGTACCCAGAGAGTACGTTTTGTCTACAAATGAAAGAGAGGCGGTCGGTTTTAACTATAAGAAGCCATTTTACACGCGGAAGAGGCACATTCGGCGCTCTGAATTCCACCTGTTAAGTGATGAATTGGAGTCTGTTACGATGTCCAGAGATCTCTGTTAGATTAAAATCATTTTTGCAAAGGTGTTTTTTCTTACATTAAATCTGTCTTCAAGTTTTGGAACACGCAAAGGGGACAAATATTTTATTCCTCTTTCAAGTTCCACTCCAGTCCATTAGGTGGCAGTAATTAACATGTCTATCAGAATTCCACGTAAACATGTTTTTTTCTTTTAGTCATTTTAGAAATGTTAGGCACTTAGACCTCAATTCAAACACTTGTATTATTTTTGTCAAAGGACGGCCGTCCCGATCGCTCGTACTTCAGTGCCGACTGTTTCCACCTGAGCCAGAAGGCCCACACTCAGATGGCTCGCTCCTTGTGGAACAACATGGTAGCAATGAAAGCTTTACTACAACAACAACACTGACATGTTGAGATGGTTCATGCTGATCTACTTTTGATCCGTTTTTCACAGCTGGAGCCACTAGGAAACAAATCGTCCACTCAAGATTTTTCCACAGACCTTAAACTGAAATGTCCCTCCAAGGTAGGACTTCACCAGATCATCAGCTGCGCAGTGGGAAACCAAATTCACTTAACTCATTCACTGCCATAAATTAATTTGAATTATTTCTACTAGTTTAACGTTTTTTTCTACTTTTGTTAACAAGAGTAAGAGAACCTAGAATTTTCTTTATTGTACATTTTGAATAGATATAAAATTTGTAATTAATTGTGAGTTAACTAGCAAAGTCATGTGATTAATTACAATTTAAAAAAAAATTATCACCTGACGCCCCTAATTTTTAATAATCTTTTATTCTTTAAAAAACAGATTTAAAAAACAAAGAAAAGATAAAAAATTAGGGGCGTCCGGCAATTAATATTAGTAATCGTAATTAATCACATGACTTCACTAGTTAACTCATGATTAACCACAAATTTCAAAAAATCTGTTTGAAATGTAAAACATTTTTTTTTCGATGTTTTCATACTCTTGTTAATAAAAGTAAAAAAAAAAAAGTTTTTTTTTTTTTTTAAACTAATAGAAATAGTTAAAATGATTTTTAGACGTCTATAACCGTCAATGGCAGTGAATGAGTTAATTTGTCTCGAAGATTTGTATATTTGTTCATCTATCTATGCCAGCAACATAGCGATAGATAAATCAACTTGTACTGTTACTGATGAGCTTGGACAGTAACTAAATAATGAAGTGGAATCGCTCTTTGTCTGTGAGGTCCATCGAGTAACGCAGCACCAGTGCGTGACGTTCAAATAATTCCGTTTGTTTGTTCACAGACTTCCCCGTTCATCCGAACCTTTCGCAACAGCAATTACACATATACTGCTCCGCCACCAACACCGGCACCAAATACGGTAAGTAGTTTCTACTTTTTATCTGGCTTACTCTTCATCCAACAAGTGTATTTAGTAGGGGTGTCAGGCGATTAATATATTTAATCGTAATTAATCGCATGACTTTAATTGTTAATTCACGATGAATCGCAAATTTTATATCTGTTTGAAATGTACAATTTTCAGACTTTTGTTAACATAATAGTAGGAAAACATGTTAATAAAAATATGGTTGTATCTTTTAGTCATTGATACAGTAGTTTCATAATAATTCATAAAAATGTACTGTACTGTAAAAAATGAGTATGATATTGATTTGTGTTGGTCATTTTCTGCCACTAGGTGGCATAATTGCATTTGTCAGACGTTGGTGACAGCTCAGTGCATTTTCCTTTTCAATCTTTAACATGATGTAACTTTTGAAATTCTGCACGTTTTTTTTTTTAAATTGTAAAATACAACTTGACCCCAGTCTCCACAAATATATGCATTATTATTACTGCTAAATTTTGACGTGGACGTGTCTGCTGCGTTGCCACTGCAATTTACTCAGCACAGGCTTTCCAAGTATGGGGCGGTCATTAATCGCGCGTCCAAAAAAATAAAGAGTGGAACTTTAAATTAACTCAAAATGAATGCACTCATTTTGACAATCCCTAGTTTAGTAATCTTTGATACACTAGTAAAATGCCAGGACTTTAAAAAAAAAAAAAGACAAATAAATATATTGTTGGTTAGCAAGATGAAGACTTTTTAAATGAATGACTTTACAAAAAAATAGTAAACTAATTTATATATACAAAAAAATATATATTATTTTCAATATCATCCTACATCTATGAAAAAATGATTACCTGAGGGTTGATGATGAGTGTTGCTCCGCTCCAGAACTGGGGAAGTGACTTCTCCTGCGTGGACCTCGCTCCGTCTCACTCTGTGCCAACATCAGGTGAGCTGGACAACGACAAATCATATCGACACGCAGCCAATCTGTGACGATCAGGTCACCACTACCAGGAGTTCACAATGTTCTGTTCTTACGTTTATAGTTCACGAGCTCCGACCGGCAGACATCAAGGTGGTGGCAGCCGTGGGGGACTCCACAACGGTTGGTGTCCCGATCATTGAAAAATGCTCTCGTCTCTTTCCGTGTTGTCTTATAGAAATCGTCATTGACGTTTTTTTGTGTAACATTTCCACACAGGCTGGCACCGGCGCTAAAGCCAAAAATCTGTTGGAGCTCAGTAGGGAATATAAAGGCGTGTCTTGGAGGCGAGTATACACCGAAGCGGACGCTCGATGACAACTGACGAGTAACCACAATGTTGTTGTTCTTCACGTATAGCGTTGGGGGAGACCGAACTCTGGACACGGTTACAACGCTACCAAGTATGCGGATCACCACTTGACATACTAGAAAGTCCAAAGACCTCTTTGAATTCCACTATTTTTGTTCTCTACATCCTCACAGACATCCTTAGAAAGTTCAACTCGGCCTTGAAGGGCTTCTCCAAAGGTCAGGGTTCAAGACAGAGGGGCTTCAACATGGCTGCGGCGGGAGCCAAGACCTCGTACGTGTTAACATTGACGGACTTGAAATAGGATTCCAACGCAATGTACCGTGTCGTGTCGTTCTTCGTGGTGCATTCAGGAACTTGCGAAGAATTCCGATTAAAAGCGCGTCGTAGATGATTTTTGTTTCTGGTCTGTCGCAGGGACGTCCCAAACCAAATCCAAGTTCTCATAAAGGCCATGCGAGAACACAAAGTAAGAACGCTTGCTGTACATTGATGTGATTGTTGTTGTTATGAAGCTCTAATCTTTTTTTGCTGTCGCACAGGAAGTGAACTTTGACATGGACTGGAAACTTCTGACAATATTTGTAGGGGGAAATGACCTTTGTCATTATTGCATTGATCAAGTAAGTTTGAGCCATATGGATGTCAAAAGTTCATTTGAAATATTTCTATTAGTTTGACACTTTTTCCACTTTTGTTAATAACAGTATGAAACCCTAAAAAAAAAAATGTACATTTAGAACAGATATAAAATGTGTGATTAATCGTGAGTTAACTATTGAAGTTATGCGATTAATTACAATAAAAAAAAATGATCGCCTGACGCCCTCATTTTTAAGGATTTTTTCTTTCTTCTTTTTTAAATAATCCATTTCAAAAAAAGAAAAAAATATTTAAAATTGTTCTGATTAGTTAGTTAGTTCACATTTTTTTTTGCCAACGAGTGACTAATTAAAAACAAATATGAGTCATGAATCTCGTGACCTTTTCCAGTGTTAGTGGAGACTTCAGGAGATGTGGAAACTTCTCCCATGGCAGTGAGTTAATTATTGAAATCATGTGATTAATTACAATTAAAAATTGTAATCGCCTGGCGCGATTTAAATTAAGGAAGAAAAGATGATTATTTTTTTAATTGTAATTAATCGCATGACTTCACTAGTTAACTCACGATTAATCACGAATTTTACATCTGTTCTAAATGTACAATAAAAAAAATTCTAGGTGTTCACACTCTTGTTAACAAAAGTGTAAAAAAAAAAAAGTTAAACTAATAGAAATAGTTCAAATGAATTTTTGACGTCTAGAGCCGTCAATGGCAGTGAATAAGTTAAAAATGGCCTCTACGCTAATATAATGTTAAAGATGATCTTACGGTCGTGTAACTTCAACTTTGTGTTTTCTGCAGAACAATCTGTCACCTAGTAATTACAGTCACAATTTGATGCTTGCTTTGGACAAACTTTACCAAGAGGTGAGTTGCGTTAATACTACAAATCTACTTATCCAGTCTTTCGAAATCTGAATCGGATTTATTGGCCAATATATAAAAACACACAAGGAATTGGTCTTTACAGTCAGTCAAAACTAGTGATGGGAAAATGAAGCTTCATGAAGCACTTGCGATACTTTTTGACTCCTCAAGATGGCACTCATGATTCAAAGATGCAATGCAAATGTAATCAATTTTTATTGCACTTGCTTTTATTTTCAAACCAAGAGCACCATCTAGAGGAGTCAAAAAGTATTGCAAATGCTTCATGAAGCTTCATTTTGCCATCACTAGTCAAAACCTGTCTCAAAAAAAAAAAAGGCTCAATCTGTGTTCTTTAAAGGGGGGCGCAGTATGGATCTGGGAAAAAAAAAAGTCTACATAGAGGGGGGTTTAGGACGGTCGAAAGCCAAGAAGAAAGTATGGAAATAATCTGGAGTTTCAAATGCGTGTGCAGGTACCCCGGCTGTTGGTCAATCTAGTGGAGGTAATGCAGATCGACACGTTAAAACAAGTCAAGAAAAACACTCTGGGATGCTCTTTGCTGCAGAGGTCGGTTTGGAAAATGAGCAGAGTTTGATTTGATTTTCTTTAACAGCCAGTAAAGTGCTTTTATGTTTGTTTTTTCTTCCTTTGCAGGACATCCTGTCCTTGTGTTATCAACCCAACCGAATACTCCCCGGAGATAGAGGAGATGAAACAAATCAATCTTGAATACCAGGTATATGAAAACTGTATTTTTTTTTCTTTTTTCTTTTTTTCCGCTAACTTCCTTTTCCCTCCTTATAGACTGAAATCCGTAATCTTATTTCTGGATCTCGTTATGACGCGAAAGAAGACTTCGCTGTTGTTCTTCAACCATTTTTACACAATTCCTTCATCCCTTATGTTGGCGTAAGTAAATGAAAAATACATTTGGAAAAGAATAATAACGATTCATCCAGATTGTGCGAGTAAGTGTGGTGTTGTTTGTTTAGGATGGGGAGGCAGACACCACTTTCTTCTCCGTGGATTGTTTTCACATCAGTGAGCGAGCTCACGCTGAGATGGCCGTAGCGCTGTGGAACAACATGGCGAGTCGTCCGCTCCCAAAAATATTGGCAATTTCCTATACACTGTAAAAAATAATAATAATTACTTTAAAAACATAGTGAAGTTTTTTTCACTCTGAAATTCTAAATACATTTTACCAGTTTATATATATATATATTAAAAAAAAAAAAAAAGCTACTTAAGGCACGAAATAAGTAAATATTACGACTTCTTTTTTTACAGTGTATTTAATTATTTTATTTTACAGTTGGAGCCTGTAGGCAGCAAACAGGCTTATAACAACTTCACATACGACCGCTCCAAGATTCATTGTCCCACTGAGGTACAGTACGAGTGCAAAGAGCATTCATCATTTTTTTGCTTGACATTGGGTCAGGCCAATTATGACATCATCGGCTGACCCTCCTCCCAACAGGCCAGTCCCTTCATCTTCACCAAAGTCAACAGTGCGCCCCGTCCGCCTCGGACGACAACGCCCGCCGGCCCCGCCAGCCCCGCCTCCCGCACCACGACATCGCCGGTTGACACGACGACCGTGTTCGTACCCGAGTGCGCGACCTCCCGGCCGCTGTGGTGGGTTCCGGTGGTTGTGGCAGTTGTTAGTTTAATGGTGGGCATCACCTCTGCCTGGTTCGTGTGCTCTTTTGTGCTACATAAGAGAAATGAGTATCCAGTAGAAATGAAAGCAACTGGATTGTAATGTAATTAACCGTTTTAAAGGAAAAGTCAACCCCAATTTTTTTTTGGGGGGGGGGGGGGGCAATATGTTCTATGCAGCCCCACTGGTCTAAATATGGTATTCTTGTTAATATCGCGTTAGAGGAATATGAGTTAAGCAGCAAAATCCAGCCGTTTTTATACATCTCACTGGGCGGCCATTTTGCTACTTGCTGTCGACTGAAGATGACATCAATGTTGCTCAGGTCTCAGGTAACAGCCAATCACAGCTCAGCTTCAGAAAACAGGTGAGCTGTGATTGGTCACTGCCTGAGCCCTGAGCAACTGTGATGTCATCTTCAGTCGACAGCAAGTGGCAAAATGGCCGCTCCCTGAGATGGATAAAAACGGCTGGATTTTGCTTCATAACTCATATTCCACAAGTTAATATAAATCAGAATGTCATGTTTAACATATTATTGTCAAGAAATGTTTAAAGTTGACTTCTACTTTATGTTGTCTCATTTTTTTTGTACTTCTCACTGATGTTATATACAATAATACACATATTGTAAGGTTTTTATAAGTATATCTTTCCTTAATTTATAATTGATTTGAACATTTTTAAATACTTTTTGTATGATATTGCATTTTTAATGGAACCAATGTTTTACTTTACAACAATTGGAGACATCCCTTTTTTAAAACAGTTCCCAGATGTCAAAGAATTAAACTATTAAAATTTCACCTGAAAGCTGAATATCCTTATTATTTTGTCAGTAGTGTAAAAAAAAACAAAAAAAACTCACTAACCTCAAACGCATAAATATTGAGAGTAAATATTTATTCAAACAAATTAAGTTGACTTACTCCTCTGTATTAAATGTAAAATGTATGCTAGTGTCTTGTGTGTTGTCCAAGTACTACATACGAGTGACAGACCAGCCTCAGTCGGACTTGAGGGCTTCCAGCACCGAGCGCGGGACTCTGCTGACGTAGTACTCGTGGTTCCTGAGCGTCGCCAGGACGCCGGCGGAGTTGACGTGCTTCACATCGGCGTCATAGCGATACGGATTATTATACATGTCCGTCAGTTTACCTGGCAGACCAAATAACACGTTCAAGTCAATCAGATGCTGGATTAAAAAAAATATATGCTGAATCCAAAAGTGCTGTTTCGTACCGCCAAAACAGTGCAGAAAAACTTCGGGAGCGCACGTGTCCCACTTCTTGGTTCCTGGACTTGCAAAGATGTAAGCGGACGCTTTGCCTTCGATTAGTTGGATGATCTGCAGACAGATAGCTCGCGGTTGACTTTTTTTTTTTTTTTGGACAAAAAATGTAGTATATAAATTTAGGTATGTCCTTTTATTGACCCAGAGTTGTTTACAGTTACATAACTCCCTTTGTTTCTGAAACGAGAGCTTAAAAATCCATTTAAGCCCGGCAAAAGGAAGCCATCTTACCTTATTCCCGGCCCCGCCCACTCTTATAACCTCATGAGGTTCCATCGCATTGACGCAATCCGTTATAAGCTTGCTGCTATGGGAACGGGTGGTGGTCACGATGCGTTTGTTGTCCGCATCTTCTTGCATCTGAACGCCAAAGGCGCCCAGCCCCCGCATGGCCCACATGGTTCTCCCTAAGCGTGCCCCTGGCCCGAGCTGACGACAGACGAGCTCTTTGAGTAAAGCGTCGCCCAAAAGAGAGCGACGACAATTTGTTTGGTCTGGACCTGGTAGTTGTAGAAAGGCTGGTTGATGACACCTGCAATTGCTCGGCCTGCGTAGGCGATTCCGATCAGCACCGTCACATTATCCAGGAGACCTGAAGTGTGCAACAACATGTCGTATATTATGATTAATAAACACTTGGTCATTTAAATAATCAATAAAAAAATAAAAAAAATAAAAATAAAGGAAATGCACATTATATAATTTAAAAAAATAATAATTTATTATATTTTTAACAAAAATGAAGTCGAAAAACAACTAATATAATTAACATTAATAATTACAAATAGTTAAAAATAAATAAATAATATAATGTAAACTGTATCCATGAATTGTGTGGTAAAAAAAAAAAAAAAAAATGAATTGCACACTTTTTAATAACTGAAAATTCCAATGTTAATAAAAAAAGATTCATAAAATGCTTAACATTAACAATATTATTTCAATTTAGTAAAATACTTAAAATCTCTCAGACAGGTGACTGAAGGGAAAAAAATACTTGATGTTAACTACCATGCTTTTTTTTACATTTTAATTCCAAATAAAATCTAAAACATCATTAATACTACTAATAAAAATTATAAAAATCACAAATTATAATGTTAATTAGTAACAACCTAAAATATGAATCTAAACACAATATGTGTGGTGCTAAAAAAAAAAAAAAAACAGTCACACGTTTCTGAATTCTGACAGTTAAATGATTACTAGAGTGTTTTTACAAAATATTTTCTTCCCTTGGTCCATAATTCATGAAATTTGCATTTAGTTTCAAGATATTGCATTTGTCGCCGGTACATTTCAATAAATCACATAATTTACCCTCATTATTTGTATATAAGATGTACTCACCTTCAGTGTACTCTTTTGTGCCATCCACTGGATCCACCCACACAACTAGCTAATATTTTCAAAAGACAGAAACAGAAAAATAAAAAAAACTAACCCAATGTCTGCTAGTTCACCAATTTTAACATTATCATTGATACCCCAACAATGGCTGAGTTATAAAAACACTTCAAAAAGTCAATAATATCCTGTCGAAACTACAATCAAGAAAGAAATGCAGATGCCCAAGCCACTATATATAATTTAGTGTATTAAGGCAACATCACAAAAACTGCATTCACGTCAGAAAACACAAATGATGTTTCAAAATGTACTGCTTGTTACCTCCTCCTCTTTCAGCTCACTATATTCAGCGGGACAGACTTCCTTAAGGATCTCTTCTGCCTGGCCGTTTTCAATCAGGTCCTCCGTAATCTCCTCAGCTGGGAGTTCCTGCATGGATTCATATGAATATGGTTATAAATACATACTGTACGTTATCTAGTATGGGGTGGCAGATGAACTGGACCGGGTGAGAGGCGGGGTACACGCTGGACTGGTCGCCAGCCAATCACAGGGCACATAGACACACAATAATGCAGGTGTTTGGAATATGAAGGAAGCACAAAAAATAAAAAACACTCACCTCCTCGGCAATAATGGTGATTTTTGGGAAGCGTCTGGACAGCGAAGCACAGATGCTCTGCTGTGCAAGTCTGTCCGCAAGTGTCTGCAGGTCATGGGCCCCCTCCTACATGCAAAAAGGACAAATTAGTCTTATTGTAGACATATTCATGGGTCCATCCCTCACCTTTTCCACGATGCCAAGGTCTCCACGGTGAAGCACTTTTCTCACTATGTCTGCAGCTTTCTCAGCCACAGTGTAAGCGGAGGCCACCAAGCGAAGGACCACAGCAGGACTTCCTGACATTGCTGAAGTATACAATACACACGTGACCATACTACAAGGTATTCCTAAAGTATTGTAATGCCTTATCTACTGTACTTAATACAATAATAGTGTGGCCATACTGGATGTAAACGTCACATATAATAGGATTTAGCAAAACACACACGCTATGAATATGTCTAACATGTACATTTATAATAGACAGGTAAGATGTTTAACAAAGGACTGACAGCTGTGCACTTAAACGGGAAGCTTCAAGCTAGCATTTGACGACTGTTTGCTTTAGAAACACTAACACATAAATAAAGTAGCAAAGTATCAGGAATACTTACTGGTGTCAGCATATGCACAAGAAAAAGCGTGCAATTATGAACAGCTGCCGTGCATTAATTTGAAATGGAGCCAGAAAACAAAACACCTATGGTCCAAAGAGCAGACAGTGAGCGACAAGATAATTCTAGTTTGAAACCACTTCACAAGTGCAATACTTGTATTTGTCGTTCAATAAAGTACTTTAAATCCCAAATAACCACCATTTTATTTCATTTCGTAATAATATTAGGAAATATCACCCCGTGAGTGTTAGTACAGGGCTCATTAAACACTAAAAATACTGATTGTAGACTAGACAACAAATGCGGAAGTGAGATTACGGTAACGCTCTTGTTTTTAAACAGGCGCCTTGCTCCGTGAAAATGCGACACTGCCCCTGGTGGACATTCAGTGAACTTGCAAAACCATTAAAAAAAATTAAATTGTTAAAAAAAAAAGTGTATTATGTCATAACGTCTATCAGACGCTACAAACCCTAAATTGTTTAATTTAAAAGCCTAATATTGAATATTATCAAACAGTAGGAGGACTATTTTCTCTCCTTTCTGCGACTATTAACCCAAAACATCTCCAGTGTGAGGCAGCCAGCCACTACTCCACTGTGCTTCAAGCCACATTTAAATTATTTGGCATTTTAAAACCTTAGGTTCAGAAAATATAACATTTTCCTGAATAATGACACATCCATCATATTACCGCAAATGTGAAACAATAACGGAAATAACCGTAAATAGGCAAATGAAATTTAATAACATCACAAACACTGCAATTACAATTTTCATGTCAACATTCAAGTACAGTTTAACAAGCATCTCAACTGCTTGCAAGGGGTCTGTAGCCCATCTCCGCCTCCAACTGCTCGGCGGTGAGAGCGCCCAGCAGCGACTGACAGTTCGGATTGAAGACGGAATAAGCGCTCATCTCCCCGGGCTCCCGTTCATCCGGGTCGCGGAGTCCCTCGTACAGCCAGTAGAAGAGGGAGGCGACGAAGAAGGGCAAGCCGAACTCCAGTTCCACGAAAAAGCCGAGCAGGACCACCCAGAGGAGGACTTTGAGCAGGGTGATGTTGGAAAAGTGGCATCTTCTTGTGACCAGCCATCTCCCCCACGAGCTGTGCGTGTCCCTACCGACCTGCAGGAACACAAGAATCCTCTCATTTCAGTTGTCCTCCAGGAAAAGCAGAATCATTTCTTTTTTGTGTGTGCAAAATAATACATTTGCAAACATCTGCTCTGGGAAGACAATGCTCAACATTTTTGCCTACTTACTGACAAGATACAGACCAAAACCAGTAAGTGAATCATAGTTCATTTATGTTAAATGGTGCTAATAATGTCCTGTTTTGGACAAAATAATTGTCAGATTAATTCATTATTAAAATATATTTTTTAGTTGCCGCTCTTGTAAATTAGCTTGTTTAGCTTTGGGGTACTAAATACAGCACAGTAGCTCTGCAACTTGTCGACATGGCAACGAACTGCTTGAGTTCGGAGTTCAGCAAGGCAAAAACACAGAATGTAGGTGTACTTACAATTCTTAATCCTTCGTGTATTTTCATAAAAGCACAACACAGTCAAAATATGGAATGATTAAAATAGTGAAAATGTAAAACATGTCTCATTTAAAACAACAATATTGAATTTGTGGAGAGCTTCTTCGACTGCTTGAAACACCTGGAAAAACAACGTACAAGGGGAAGTATTCACCTCTTTTGAGGAGCCGCGGTTTAAATTTTGGTCATCAGTGTTTGTTGAAGGCTCCTCCAGGCTAGTTGAAAGAACAGAGGAGATGAACTGATCTCGACTGGAAGCCCTTTTATTAGCCTGTCGCCGAGCCCTGAAATCTGCAAGCCTCCGCTCCATTTGGGGAAAGTAAACAAGTCACTCTCTATGTGTCCGTAACTGCTAAAGCTTCATCCCTACCGCCAACGTTCACAAATGTGCTTTGACAGCCACGTATCCACGTTTTAGTGACATTTCCTCGTCACTACTTTGACGTTGTTTACGTTATCTGGCGCGATTGCCTGAAAGCAGAACTGGCTGTCGTAAAACGACTGTCGCGAATCAGTGCCGTCATCTGGCGTGATTGCCTGAATGCAGAACTGGCTGTCGTAAAACGACTGTCGCGAATCAGTGCCGTCGGTGCGCGGTGCTTTTTGGCTTGTCTGTTTTCATCCTTGTGGTGAGTTTGATACTAATATGCTACATTTTGTAGGGTTTTATTTGTTATCAACACACGTTATATGGTTAATTCATCATATGTTGTTAGAAGAAGATTCACGAGACATCGCCGAGACATCAATTCAAACCACACCTAATTGTGGTCCTGATCACTATTTGCTTTACAAACATTCACGTCACACCAACGCAAACTAAAGCCCGTCTTTCAATTTAAGCACAATAGACTAGTGATTTGACGTTTCCACATAACAGATGACGAACTCGATATCGTCGTGAACCTTACGTAATCGACCAAATTCACCCCCCCCCCCCTCCTCCATTATAATGATGATTTACAGTATTGTACAATATAAATGTTAATTTCCTGTCTTCTCTTCTTAGTCTCTTTCCAGGCATGGCCTCTGCACCAGCACAACAGCCCACCCTGACTGCAGAGCAAACCAGAGGTAACATACTGCATACTACATGAACACTTAAAAATAATTAGTTTTAAAATGACTAGTGCTACTTAAATACTCAAGTAGGCCAATCCTTAATGGAATCAATATAACTCAGAATAAAAACAATAATAATCAGGCGTGTGTGTGTCCCAGTGGTACTCTGCGAGGTGATCCAGGCCTTCTCTGTGCCGGAAAATGCTGTGAGGATGGAAGAGGCTCGGGAGAGCGCGTGCAACGACATGGGCAAGATGCTCCAGCTGGTGCTGCCTGTGGCTACGCTGATTCAACAGGAAGTCATCAAAGCATACGGCTTCAACAACGAAGGAGAAGGTGAGATATTTGTTTGAACAAATGAAAGTTAGTCCCATTATGTGAGACTTGAAGTTGGAATGCAGGTAAATATGTGAAATGTCTCTCAATTTGTGAATTTTGTCTAATAAAAGGTCTGCTTGTCATTAAAGGTGTCCTGAAGTTTGCCCGATTGGTCAAGATGTATGAAAGCCAAGACCCTGAAATAGCAGCCATGTCAGCCAAACTCAAGTCTCTGCTCCTGCCGCCTCTATCAACACCTCCCATAGGGGGCGCCATTACAGCCTCATAAGAGAGCCATCTATCCATTTTCTCTACCCGCCTGTCCTCATAAGGGTCGCGGGAGGGGGCGCTGGAGCCTATCCCAGCTGGCTTCGGGCAGTTAGGCGGGGTACACCCTGAAATGGTTGCCAGCCAATCGCAGGGCAAACGGAGACAAACAACCATTTTCTTGCATCAAAATGAAAATGTCATTTTTCTATCTTTAAAATGTTACATTGTGTTGAAAACCATGTGTTCCACCAATAATGTAATTTCATGTAGCTAATTTTTTTTTTTTTTTTAAACATACTGGTCAGCGGGCTTTTGTATTATTTTTTTTTAACATTTCCATGCACTCAATTTCCACATGATTTTGTATACTGTATGCAAATAAATAATTTTGTGTATTTTTGGAGAAGTTTCCTTTGAACACCAACACTCCCAAATTTAAAATTCAAAATGAGTAACAAATACTGGTCATTTTTGTTCTTTCAATTTCTCTCAAGCTGTCAAATGAAAAATTACACTTTGATATTAAAGAGCATTGCAGAATCCCCCCTCGTGAAATTAGGACAATCTTAAGTATGAGTTATATTTTTGTGACTTAACGTTTTGTTTTATCGTTTATGTTCTATTTCATGCAGCGAAGCAAAAATAAAATATTTAATCAAACAGCTACATTTTTTTGTCCTCTTTTCTTAAATGACCTAATCAGTTATTTTTTAAAAGAATAAAGTCACAATTGAATGCTCAGTTTCAATGGACAACATTTGACATGGCACTTTTTGTTACCTGAAGTCTTTTTTATTTTTTTATTTTAGTGGAAACAGCGTCACTGAACAGTGTTCAAATATATCTTTATTAATGCATTTGGTCTTCAGGGAACAACAACTTAAGATGCTCCTCACTCAGATGGATGCGATAAAAAAAACAAAAAAAAACCTTAACAGCAAAAATTCAGTTCACGTCTTAAGTGTGGCCGCATGCAGGCAATGAACGTGACCATTTTAGTAGATGATGACGCTTAACACGTTAAAACGACAACAGTGCCCCCCCATTTCAAAAACAGCCTCCTTTAAAGTGATCATTTTCTTCAAAAAGAAATAAAGTGCAAACCAGTGCTTCTAAGGCCACCAAAGCAAACATGAAAAGGAGTTGCAGGGCAGGTGATTAGTTCTATTCATTTAAAAAAAAAAAAAAAAAAAAGTAGTCAGTGCAAAAAACCTGGCCGCCTCACCCAGTGTGAGCAACGTTATCAGGGGAAAAAAAACAAAACACTGTGGAGCGTCTTCTGCCGGGGCGTTGCGAGGCATGTTTGAGTTGTGCGACGGCTCCGTGAAACGATGCATTCCAGTCATACTGCAGGTGCACGGTCAAAGGTCAAACGCCTTGTGTGTTTGGTAGCTCCGCCTCAAAGTGATGAAATATGCTTTCGACGTAACACTGAACTTTGCGCCATTCTGGACCGTCGTCCTTCAGCATGTCCTCCACGGACTGACGCGCGGTCACCATGAAAAAGCGCAAATAAAACCAACATTAGCTACTGGAAATGCTGGACATGTTTGGAGGTTTGTTCAATGTCATGCATTCCAACTATCAAGCTCAGAGGTTATATAGCCAAGAATATGATTTAACAACATATTTCATAATGTTTCTGTGAATGAAGCCTCACCAGAGTGGCTGCGATACCAACAGACTCTCCTGTCCTAAAAGCAAGATCCAAATTTTCCTTCTGGGGAGTCGACAAGAACATTTTTAAATCATTACAAAATAAATAAATAAATGAAGTAAAAATAATAATAATAATAATAATAATAATAATAAAATAATAATAATAATAATAATAATACAGCTGGGCAATGAATCAAATTAATTTGATTCATTGTCATTTTGAAAATCAAATCATTAAAAATTTGCTGAATCATGAAATTGAATTTTGTCTTCTGGACTCTCCTGTCCTAAAAGCAAGATCCAAATTTTCCTTCTGGGGAGTAGAATATTTTTAAATCATAAAAAAAAAAAATAATAATAATGATAATAATAATAATTTTAAAAAAAATGTTTTTATAATAATAATAATAATAATGATGAAAATAATAATAATATAGCTGGGCAATAAATCAAATTAATTTGATTAATTGTCATTTTGAAAATTTGCTGAATTTGAATTTTGTTTTTTGGACTCTCCTGTCCTAAAAGCAAGATCCAAATGTTCCTTCTGGGGAGGGGAGTAGACAAGGACATTTTTAAATTATATTAAACAAATACAAATAAATAAAAAATAAATAAATAAACAAAAATAAATAATAATAATAGGGATGGGCAATAAATTGAATTCATTTGATCAATCATCATTTGGAAAATTTGCTGAATCGTGAAATTGAATTTTGTCTTCTAGCTTATTAAAAGCTGTTGTTTTTATGTTCCGCTACATCCAGATGTTATTGTGAGTTGTGGCAGAATTCTGGATGGGTGGTTTACAATAGCTACCAAATACTTCATTGTGGCAATTAAGTTTAATTAGTTTGTATTAGTATGTATATTAGTAGTATTTCATTATGTTAAAACGGATTTAGAATCAGTGTACATTATTGTTGCCTGAAAATTTTGAACAGTAATTATTTTTGAATAAATGACACCTTTAAATAAACATTTGTTGGGTTTTATTAGTTTAAAATCGATTAAAATCATAATTATCCTGAATGACAATTTATTTTATTTTTTTAATTGAGGTTTTATTTTTTAGACCATGTCGCCCAGCCCTAAACAATAATAATAATAATAATAAAATCATCTTGTCTTGATTCTATTGCAATCTTGAACGTCTCCTACCTTGGCTGCCGGGTTGAGGCTTTTGTAAGGGATGAGAGAAGGCAGATATTTATGATACAAGGCACAGAAGGCCAAACCGTCCTCCCAACAGGTGCTGAAGTTGGTGATCTCAATGTGCTGTAAGCAAAAAAAAAAAAAAAAAAGTCTAACTGGGACTATGTCGCCAGATTGCCGTTTGAAAAGAGTAACGTGCGCGCTCTCGAACCTGATAGCCTTCAGTGGAACTCTGACACTGGTTCAGCAGGGTCCTTCTTGTGCTACCGAAACGCCGCAACGGTGGGCGGGGTACATCCGGAGGTCTGCAAATTATGTCAACATTTTTTTGTAATGTATGTATTAATAGCCTGTCAGACATTAATAGATGCAAATACAATTCATTAACTCATTCACTGCCATTGACGGCTATAGACGTCAAAAATTCATTTGAACTATTTCTATTAGTTTAACATTTTTTCCACTTTTGTTAACAAGAGTATGAAAACCTAGATTGAAAACTAGTGAAGTCATGCGATTGATTACGATTAAAAATTTTAATCGTCAGACGCCCCTAATTTTTAATAATCTTTTATTTTATTTTATTTTTTTAAATTGCGTCAGGCGATAATTTTTTAAATAATATATATATATATTTTTTTTTTTTTTTTCCAGGAGAGCTCAGTATTGTTCATTCGATTTGACATCATCATTGCTCTCCTTTTTTTTTTTTTAAAAAAACAGACAAATCAATTAAAAAAAATTTTAATAAATGTTTTTTTTTTTAAATACATATACATATATATATACATATACACATATATACATATATATATATATTTTTGTATGTGGGTGAGTATGTGTATGTGCGTGTGTATATATATTTTTTTAATTAATTGCATGACTTCAATAGTTAACTCACAATTAATCACAAATGTAATATCTGTTCTAAATGTACAATAAATAAAAAAAAGGTTTTCATACTCTTGTTGACAAAAGTGAAAAATATGTTAAACTAATAGAAATAGTTCAAATGAATTTTTGACGTTTATAGCCGTCAATGGCAGTGAATGAGTTAAGAATAAAAACAGCACTCACTTGACGGCTTCTGAGGGCGGGTCTTCAACTTGTTTTGCTGCAACTAATGAACAACAAAAAAAAGTGTCACACCGAATACACGTTTAAACGAGACGTCTTTATGACAAGTCCTACAACTTTTCTGACACCCCCTGAATTATTAAAAAAAAAAAAAAAAAAGTGTTTGTATTGAAATAGTTGGCTCTCCGGGGTAACATGGATAAATTACCCAGAGGTGGCTTTGTGCATGTGACATCCATTTGCGGTGCGGATGGCTGGGAGGGAACATCTGCCATGGGAGAAGTTTCCACATCTCCTGAAGTCTCCACTAACACTGGAAAAGGTCACGAGATTCATGACTCATATTTGTTTTTACTTAGTCACTCGTTGGCAAAAAAAAAAGTGAACTAACTAACTAATCAGAACAATTTTAAATATTTTTTTCTTTTTTTGAAATGGATTATTTAAAAGAAGAAAGAAAAAATCCTTCAAAATGAGGGCGTCGGGCGATCTTTATTTTTTATTGTAATTAATCGCATGACTTCAATAGTTAACTCACGATTAATCACTATTTTTTTATCTGGTCTAAATGTACAATATTTTCCCCCCTAGGTTTTCATACCCTTGTTAACAAAACTGGAAAAAGATATTAAACTAATAGAAATAGTTCAAATAAATTTTTGACGTCTATAGCCGTCAATGGCAGTGAATGAGTTAAAAATACTGGTAAAATTTACTCTCAATATTTTACTCTCTTCCAAGTGTAAATTTGACTATTTTTTAAGAATGGGAACAAATAGACTCCGTTAAGAGTATAAATTGACTGTGTAAGCATGTTCAATGACATATTTTGTTCCTGATCGCGTTTTAAAATTACCCTTGTGACAACTTGTCCAGCTGTCCTGGCGCCTTAAAATGTGAGACGTCTTCTTCCCTCGTGTTGGCTCTTCTTTCTACCGATTTAAAAAAAAAAAAAAGAAGTTCGAAACACGGGCTGATTTTCCAGACTTGAATGTGCCGTACCTTGGATTGTGGCAACGTTGAGCTCGTTTTCACGGCGTCGTTATTGTGACACGAGTCAACCGGCAACGGAAAACGGGACAGACTCCTGTGGGAGAAAATCTTTCAAATGTCACATCAGATTTGCTTGCCCAGTTTATCGCCGGAAATGTTACACCCTCAATGTGAAATTAAATGTGCGGATATGAACAGAAAAGCGCAAACAAAGCATTTTGCAGGCGGGAGCTTCACTTACAAAGATCTTTCAGATGACATCAAAATCCTCCTGGGATCGCGGCCGCCTCCGTTTTTCTTCTTCTCCAGCGCGTCCACGTACGCCTTCCCGATACCTTTGGCCGTCAGCTGCGAGCTCGCTGATCGTTTTGCGTCCTTCTCTTCATGAGCCTCGCACTCCTCTTGTTTTGGAATATTCTCCACGTCCAATTCCTCCACAAAAAACTTGATTTTCATCTCGTCGCCCTCCGCAGGGTTGCTTCTGTCTTCCACGAGTCTCCCGTCCACTTTCTGCCGTTTCTTCTCCAGCGAGGACAGTTTGAACCACACGTCGGTGTGCTGGGAGCGCAGACATTCCAGCTCCCGCAGGGTCTCCAGCTGTTTGGCGTGCGCCTCGGCCAGCTCCTCCTGCAAACTCTTGCGGTCGTCCTGGAGCTGGCCGAGGGCCTGCTCCGAGTCGCAGCGCAGGCGGTCGGCTGCCGACACCGTCGCCAGCAGGTCCAACTGGAACTGCTGCCACTCGGACTTCTCGTTCTGGTAGGGAGAAGACGCGGGTGTTGTCATTTAACTCGTTCACTGCCGTCGACGGCTATAGACGTCAAAAATTCATTTGAAATCATACTTCTATTAGTTTAACATTTTTTCCCCACTTTTGTTAACAAGAGTATGAAAGCCTAGATTTTTTTTTATTGTACATATAGAACAGATAAATTAAGATTAATTACGATTACAAATTTTAATCGCCTGACATTCCTAGTTTTTAACTCATACACTGCCATTGACGGCTATAAACGTCAAAAATTAATTTGAACTATTTCTATTTGTTTAACATTTTTTCCCACTTTTGTTGAAAATCTAGATTTTTTATTGTACATTTAGTTTTGTACATAAAATTTGTGATTAATCGCGAGTTAACTAGTGAAGTCATGCGATTAATTACGATAAAAAAAAACTTCAATCACCTGACGCCCTGAATTTTTAATAATATTTTCTTTCTTTCTTTTTTTTATTTATTTTTTTGTTCATTCACTGCCGTTGATGGCTTTAAACGTCAAAAATTCATTTGAACTACTTCTATTAGTTTAACATTTTTTCCACTTTTGTTAACAAAGGTATGAAAACCTAGAATTTTTTTATTGTACATTTAGAACATATAGAATTTGTGATTAATCGTGAGTTAACTAGTGAAGTCATGTGATTAATTACAATTTTAAAAAAAATAATCACCTCTTGCCCCTAATTTTTAATAATCTTTTTAAAATGAATTTATGGCAGTGAATGAGTTAATCTTTTCTTTAAAAAAGATGATTAAAAAAGAACCCAAAAAAGAAAAAAAGAAAAACGAAAAAAAAAGGAAACAATTATTAAAGATTAGGGGCGTCAGGCGATTACATTTTTTAATCGTAATTAATCGCATGACTTCACTAGTTAACTCACGATGATCACAAATCATATATCTGTTCTAAACCTACCAAAAAAATTGTATCGCCTGTTGCTCCTAATTTTTAATATTCTTTTTTTTTTTTATGAATTTATGGCAGTGAATGAGTTAAAAAAAAAAAAAAGGGGAGTGATCATCTTGAGAAAGAAGTGTTCTAGAGACAAAAGCAAGCCAAAAAAAAACAAGGAACTCACATTTAATGTCTCTCGCAGGCTGTTCACTTCCTCAACTAGTTTGTCTCTTTCTGCTATCAGTTGTCGGACCAGATCTGAAAGGATGAAGCGAATGTAAAATGATTGATTACAAACGTGACTTGACTGATCAGCATCACGAAAAAAAAAAAGATTGTGATTAATTAAACAAAAATCCTATTGAAGGGCTTTGCAAAGTGATGTTTTCAGTACAGTGAAGTTTTTATGACATCATCGTAAAATAAAAATAAAAGTTTATTTATAGAAAATATTGATGGACGTATTTGATAAAATTGTTGACAAAATTAGTGGGAAGACAATGCACACTTTAAAAACAGTTAGGTAAAAAAAGAAGAAGAAAAAAAAATCGGGTCAATTTGACCCAACTTTTAGGATTGTTTTGGAGAAAATAACCGATTTTTTGGGTCAGGAAGGAAAGCATCCCTAAGAAAAGACAATCCAGCGGCAATAAAGACACGGCCTACCTACAGCTTCCGCCGTAGCATCGCCGCCGAGACTGAGGCCCACGGAGGTACGATGGCGCCCCATCAGGCCCAGCAAGGCCTGACTCAGCTCCTCCCCGGACCTCTCGGCGGCGGCGGCCTGCGTCTCCAGCCCGCTGTCGCTCTCCTGCCAGCTCTGCTCCAGAGGCCACGCCCTGGACGCATTTTGCGATGTCAGGCTGCACAGACTGACCGCCGGGGCGTCGTCGCGGCCCGCCACGTCGCCACTCACGTTGGGAGACTTGACGCCGCCGTCTAGGCTTAAGATGGCCCATTCGGAGGGAGGAGACAGCCGCTGCGCCCAGTCCGTTACCGCCAAGGTGGTGCTGAGGGAGGCGTGGGCAGCCATTTCCAGTGAGGGCGTCTGCGACCTGCGAGGGTATCTCGAGGATAAGGCCATGGCTGTCAGATCGACCTCTGAGGGCATTGCGGGAGTTTGGAAGAAATCTAGAGGGGAAGGGAGGACTGGTAAGCAAAAGCCCTCTCTCGCACTCTCATTCACTCACTCAATAACTCTCTCATATATGCTTTCATGAGCATGATGCAAGGGGTGCATAGATTCAAAAGTTTCAGTTAGTATAATTAGATTTTTGTATTATTTTATCCTGTGCAGTCACTACCGCAGTATTTAAAAGTGATTTGCCGACTTGATCTGCCATTTTTTTTTAATAATGCAAAATATGTGCCATTTTATCATCAAGTGTCACATTCCTGAATCTGTGATTTGGTCTTGCAACCAAAACAAACAAACAAACAACAAAGATGAAAAAAATATTGCGTAATGGACTTCAAATTTGATTAAAAAAAAATAATTTTTTAACTAAACAATTGTGTGTTCTGTATTTGTGTATTTGATGCACCTGCTGAGGGACGGTAGTTGATATTCCCCATTATGATGCAGGGCTTGATGGTGTCTGCACAAGAGGGAGCCGATCTAAAAGGAAAAATAGCAGCGTTTGAGCAGCACACACACATCGTCTGCCGTTTTTAAAATACAAAAACATGCTAGCCGTTCAGCAAATGCAACACAACATACATGATTATTAACAACAACATGATAGCTACAGTTAAGTTAAAGCGAGTGTCAATCCATTTACAATGCCCTTGATTGACCTCATACTATGACGTCGATGACGTAATTAAACGCCATCACATGCATGAGCTGTGATGACGCGCTGTCGTGCAAAACAGCAAATTCTCGCACCGACTTGGGACTTTTTGCAGAAAGCTTACAGCAAGCGTGAACTTCGACCGGCTCCGGAGACTTCAAACTCGTCGTCCCAAAACCCACGGAGGCTTACAAAATGTGACTTCCACTCACACGCTCTTACCTGGCAGCTGCCGTGTGCACGCCTTTCACTTCCGGTGGGCCGAGCCGGGTTCAAGCAAAAGCGTTTCACGCCTGGAGATCTTGTGCGGCCCCTCCTCGAATTTTCACGTTAATGACGTGCGTCGGTGTTCTGATGTGCGGGAGAGCTTTATAGAAATGTGGGCGCCCTCCTGAAGTTAAATTGCGGAGTCTGCTGGACGCTCCGCAGCCCCCGAACTCTTTTCATTCGCTTTTAATGCGTCAAAAAAAGAGGGAGGAACTTTGGGCTTGCGCAGCAGCTATACATTGCAACGCAATGCAGTTCGCATTGCCGCCAGTTAAAGAAAAAAGACAAACATTTACTGTAAGAAGTTTTCATCACCCCCCCCCCCCCCTATTTTCTGTTTTATTGATTTTCCCCCCTGTTTTTCCTGAATTATTTCCCCGTTTTTAATACCCCCTGCTTTTCAGAATATATATTTTTAATGACAGAAAAAAAATATTTTTGAAAAACTGAAAAATACTAAAAAAACAACAACAATTAAAGCCCCACCCTCCCCAAAAAAATGTCCCAAAAAATATTATAAAATGTTGAAAAAATATTTTTGAAAAACATAGAAAATAAATATTCAATAAAACTGAAAAAAAACTAAACAAACAAAAAAGCCCCATGCCAAAAAAAGTCAGAAGTGTCTTTTTTTTCTCCAAGTGAATGCAATATGCCTCTATAGAAACCGGCTTCTTACAGTAAATTTTAAAAAATCTAATAATAAAAAAAAGAATAAAGAAATATTTTACATATTTTATATATATATTTAAAATCAAATGAAATCTAAAAATGTAAATAAATAACTAAATGATCTTGTCTAAAATTAGCAACTTGCAGTATCGTGCGTGTGCAAATTTTGGTCACTAGATGGCCACATGTTAACACTTGCTTCTTTCTCAGGCAATCACAAATCAATCAAATACTAATAGACTTAAGCAAGAGAGGCTGGAGGCTTTGTGATTGTCATTATTTATTTACATTTTTAGGTTAACAGATTTCATTTGATTTTTTTCTCTCTTTTTTTTGGTAAAATGTATCGCTTATATAGATGAAAAGTTCAAATACACAAGGAGTAAGGAAATTTGTGTCTGGTGGATTATTTGTTTGTTTTAACAGCGCTTTGTGGCAATGAATCCAAACTGTTGGAAAGTGACGAGCAGCAGAGCGGAGTTTGTGGTGTTGTTCATTGGATGGGAGAATTTAAATGGAATTATTGACAATTGAACAATTTATTCATTCAACAATCAGGAGCCTCGGTGGACATGTGGAGGAATCATAGACGGGCGCAACAGCATGGCACGTCCTCCTCATGCTGGTCACCAGTCTGGTCACATGCTGTTGCGGGATGGCATCTCATTCTTCAACCACAATTTGTCCGCCAAAGCGCTTGTTGGGCGAGCGTTGTCATCTGGGAGGCTGGAGTTCAGTCTCGAGACTGGAGGTATGGTATATTTTATATTTTATATATTTTTATAATAATACATCTATTTTATTATTATTATCAGTGGTGGGAATCTGAATGTCTCACGATTCGATTCCGATTTTGGGGTGTGCGATTCAACACAGAATCGATTTTCAATTAAGAACTATTTTTGATTCAAAATTATTTGATTGACTGATTTCTGCTTCAATTTATAGATGTTCAAGGAATCGTAATGATGTACTCCAGTCTGACTCGTTAATGCTAATTAATTCGCTATTAACTTTTATCACTCAAAAGAATGGCTCCACGCTGAAAAAAACCCCCAACTTTTATTGGAATAACTTGATCGTGACTTTTTCCTTCTACTCTCTAATGTGGCTACAACTTAACAGTGTATCAGACCGCGTGGAACCACACTGCCCCTAAGTGGCCAAATCGGGTACAACATGAACAGCGCTCCCAATAAAGGCACATATAAACAAAGAGAAGACAGTATCAAATAATTTAAATAAAATTGATTTGGGGACATTTAAAATTCAATAAGAATCGCGATTCTTATGAGAATCGATTTTTTGGGCACACCCCTAATTATTATTATTGTCGCCATCATTATTTTTAACAAAAAATATATTGTCTGCATCTTTACAAGCATAACACATTGAATTTTATGATTGTGCAAGTGTACCTAATGTTGTGACCACTAAGCATACAATAAATATACATAAATGCAATTCTACCCAAATGAATTTGAATTGAAGTCCTAAACAACAGCAAACTAACCATTGCGAGGCGTATTAGCGCGTCAGACTATTTATAGCTCAGAAGTTGTGAGCGCATCACAACAGATCCTCCCAAGTGTGGTTGCGGACTTTAAAAGGAGGAGGGGGTGAAAAACATGGCGGTCGAACGCACATCTGGACGAGCGCTGCCCACATCCACGCATGCGGACGGATGCCTCCAGACGCTCAGACTTTCCACGCGCGCGTCCCCCGCGGGGATAAGTGACCTCCCTCATCTTGGACACAAGCGGGGAGACATGATCGCCTCTAGCCGGCGGTGCGAGAGCCTCGCGAGGAAGTGACCTTCGCCGTGAATTGAACATGTCAGCCATGAAAAAGGTAACGTGCGTCGACCTGCAGCCCAAGCGTGTTTTTGTTGTTATTGTTATGGACGCCAGATCACGTGGGCATACACACCAGTGAAGGGGGGGGAATATAAAAGTTGTGCAGGACCTCCAATGTGGGTGGGTGTGGGAACTGGGAACCAGTTAATCCCATCAAGTACAGAATTTGCACTTTGAATGGACGCCTCATTGTTCCCACATGAAGTCGATGTACAGTGAGTGGAGTGACTCAGCAGCATTGTACTAGTGTACATATGTCATTTTTTTCTCACAGGTGTTACCATGGTTACTACAGACTCACTGTTGCCTTTTCTTGGACAAAGATTCAGGTAAGATGTCTGACTTTCTTTGAGCTGGTTGTCAGCAATGTAGTCGTGATTGATAGATTGTGAAGGGGGGGGGGGGGGGGATCACTCAACACACACACAGGATTATCTTTTAGAGACTTGATAATCGGGCCTTTCATGATTAAGGAGAGCGGGAGTTGCTGTATGTAGTATTAGTAGGAGAAAATGTAATTTTTAACATTTTAAAATTCTAATTTGGAATTTAGGAGTTATGTAGTATCATTAGGAGATTTGTTTACATTTAAAAAAAAAAAAAGATTTTGGGGATTTATTTAGGATTAGAGAAATTTAAATTTGGGGAGAAATTTGAATTTGAGAGTAAAGTCGTATCAGTAGGAGTATTTTTTAAAAAAAAAAAAAAACGAAATTTAGAAGTTACACAGTATCAGTAGTAGATAGTAAGATTTGTTTATTATTTTTTAATATAAGCAAAAATTAAAATTTTAATTTGGGAGTTATTTAATATTAGTAAGATATTTATTTTTTATTTTTTTTAATTTAAATTTGGAATTAGAAACTTAAGTTGTATCAGTAGGGGTAATTTTTTTATTTAAAAAAACAAATTTGGAATTTGGGCGTTATCTAGCATCAGTAGGAGAATTTGTAAAATTTCTTATATATATATAAAAAAAAAAATCAAGTTTGGAGTTTGCGAGAAGGAGCATTTTTGATTTATTTTTAAAATAAAATAAAACAGTTTTGGAATTTGGGATTTTTATAAAAAAAAAAAATGTAATGTGACAGTGGTATATGTAGGAGATTTTATTTTTTATTTATTAAAAATAAATCTAATTTATAATTTGGCGTTACATACTCTCAGTATTTCATATCACCAGAGTTTTATATGTCCTTTCTATGAATGTCAATGACATGAAAATGCCAAATAATAACACTATCAGTCTAAGAGTATTTGAACATTTTTAAAGAAGATTTTTGAGTCAACGTTATATCATGGTGCCAAGAATATGTCTTATTATCTAAAAATAGTCTCAGACAAAAGCTGCTGATTCAAGTATCGTTGAATACATCTTCCAGTTGGTCACATGTGGACAACCAAAGTGCTGAAAATGTAACTTTTCTTTTGTAACGTACCCCGGATCATAACATCATTCTCAGAAGTAGATAACATCTGGTACAAATTACACAATTATTATTCGTTCTGTCCAACAACCTGCGCTATGAGTTCCTTCGCCGCGAGCCAAATGCATGATGGGAAAATCTTAAACCCAGCGTGACCCCCGTAGGCCACGGGTGAATCGATGACGCTGCCCTCACGCCGTCTTGACGGGGGATGGCGCGGAGACATTTGAGCTACGAAAGGTGACCGCGGCCGATTTGTTCAACTCAGCGGAGGTCACGGAGAGTTCAGAAGCATCAATAGAAGCGAGACAGCGTGTGTGTGTGTGTGTGCGCTCCTGCTTTGGCTCGTTTTTTTTGTCAAACACAAAATTGTCTCACTAGCGCCAAACGCTCACTTATAAATAAGGTGGCCGCGCTTCCAGCAAGCTTGCTCCAGGATGCTCATTTGCATGTAAGTGGATGGTAATCTTATGATCATTTTAATTGAAATTTCATTTTGAGAAGATTGCATTCAAATGCTAACAGGTGTGACTTTTGGTGCATTTACACATCAGGAAGGACTCCGGAGTTAGTTTTGTGATTTTCCTGCCTTTGTCAGCAAAAAAACGCTTATGAAGGGAAAACGCTTCTTCATTTGATCATTTTCTCAAGGTGTCAACTTGTTGTTAGAGATAATGCTAACAATATTAGCATGATTGTAGAGTTCAGATGTAGTTTTTTTTTTGGGGGGGGGGGGGGGGGATAGCACCACAATGTAGCACCACTAGGTGGAAGTGTTTCCTCTCACTAAAGTATCATTTTTATCCACAGCTAATAAGTAACTGAACTTCCAACATCGTTTCAGGAACGTGTATGACAACAAGAGACACATTTATTATTCTTATTTGAACCATTCAGTCTTAGAGAAATAAATTAAATCAATAAATCATCACTAAAAAGTTATAAAATATTTGAATAAAATGGCTACTTTCATTGTTATACATTTTGGCCCAAAAATAAATTAAAAAAATCAGACTTATTATTTTCAAATTCATAGCTTCATGGTTGATTACCAAGAAAAAAAAAATCCTAAAAACAAAAACTCCAAAATGATCAGGGATAGGATCATTTTTAAAGGGTTAGTTAGCGCCATCTAGAGGTGAACTAATAATGTATTCATTTTAAAAACCCACTATGAATTTCAAAAATATTATTATTTTTTTAAATCACATTTTAAATATAATCATTCATCTTGTAATCGCTAATTATATTACATAGGTCGTGCCGTGCCCTACAGGAAGCTGACATGTTTCGTCGCCATCTTTCTGCTACAGATATTCGCTAACATAGTTAGCCACAAGTAGCGCTCGCAGCTCGCGTCGGACCCAATTGGTCGACTGCCGCTTCTGTTCCACAACAGGTGGCCTGCGGATGGTCGTCGCCGAATGTCTCCCTCCGCTTTGCTCGTTAGCTTCTTCCCGCTAGCCGCTCGTTAGCCGCGCCATCAAGTTCTTGTGAGCCACTCTTGCTCCTACTCGCTCACCCCAAATGATAACTGTTAGTAATTGGCGGTAGCCTCGCGAAGTGTGGTCTGTCTGGAGCACCGTAGTGTGCATGCTTAATAATTGTTACATTAGGTCACCACTAGATGTCACTAAATAATGCACACTGCCTATTTATAATGATCTGGCTTTTTTTTTTTTCCAACACAGATTTGATTCATCTCGAATAATTAATTCCCATTTCTCTGTTGGCCTTGTGTTGTCCTTGTTTTTTCGATCTGCTGTCGTTTACATGACTTTTTTTTTTTTTTTTTACCCCCGTCAAAAGAAGAGCACACGCATTCCTCTTGAGGACGACCTGCACTCGATCAGAATGCCAATGAGCCGCACTCATGGCCTAAAATCAATCCACAAAGATATTCCTTCCATTTTAACATTGTCTCTTGACCCCAAAGCTGTGCTGTGCTGCAGGGCACAAAAGAGGCGGATGAAGTCAGGGAAATGAGAGAGTGGGTGGAATTTTAAAAGTTCGGGAAACGCGTGGTCATGTCGAAGGTATAACAATGACGAGATGGCACTAAGTAGAGCGTAGAGTTCCTTACGGAAGAAAACAAAATCTCTTTTGTCATTTGTCAAAACATAATAAAAAAAATCCTCCATCTTTGCAACTATAGGTACCAAAATGTGATGGTTCCTTTTTTGGCATAACGCTTAACCGATGACACAGATTGAGTAGTTGTTACCGAATCTATCTCATTAACATGGAACAAACTTGCATAGCAATCAGTACGACCTCTGCCAAGGCCCAACTGTCCCAATTTGGATCAATTCCAAATTAGACATCGTTAGAGAGACCCAAAAGTGGGAAAATGCTGACACGAATTTGGTGGGCTCTTCGTTACCTTTGTGGAAATAGATTGAGTCGTCTTTTTTTTTTATTAAGTAATGCTAGTCATTATCTTAAAAAAAAACAACAACTATAATTGCACATTTTACGATAGTCAAGTCGTACCAAATCAATTTAAAAATTGGTCTGGGCCAAAGTGTTTTTTTTTTTTTTTTTGAATCATCGGACCAAAAGTTGCTACCTGATTGGACGATGTTTTTAATGATATGTTAGCAGTAATAGCAATAATCAAGTGATGAAGTAACTGCAATGGTTCACTCGCCTGCACTCTAAAAAACAGTTGGGTCCAAAATAAGCCCAATTCCGCAATTCACTACTTTGGTCAATTTGACTCAACTTTTCTGGGTTGTTTCACACGAAGTCCAACACTCAAAATTGGGTCATTCAGTATATAAAAATGAATGCGTAAAATTGGTCAGATCTTTCACTTGGGTCAAAAAATTGGGTCATTTTGTACAAAACAACCCAGAAAGTTGGGTCAAACTGAGCCAAGAAGTGAATCGGCCCATTTTTGACTCAACAGTTTTTAGAATGTGACTTCTGTGCAGGCAGTTTTGGGTTTCAGTTCCCACTTAGTGAGTGTGAAGAGAAGTTCTCGCCCAATCATTACTGGCGACCAATCTAGGGTGTAGTTTGCCTTGTGGCAACTTTGAACAAGATAGAAAGTCAATGGATGGATTCCTTTCCAATAAAGAGCCCGTTTATTTGGACATGACATCAACATGGCCCCCACTTGGCCAAGAAACAACTTCCGTTCCTTTTTTTGTTGTGAAGTCATCTCAATGCCAGCGATGATACGCTTGACGTTTTATGACACGCACGAGTCATCACCCAGCGAGAACATCACCTGTGACTCATCACAAGTGCTAACAAAGCGCCGCCGCCTGAGATGCAAGTGAGGGAAAGGCGGACTCGAGAGGGACGTCAGCGCGCATGCTGATGGGGGGGCCGACAAGAGCCGCAGAATCCTGAATCCGCCGCCGCGGAAAATCCGCGTCCTGGTTTTGCGGTGATGTGTGGGAGCCTGTGAAACAAGCAGCTCGCGCTACCGCAGTGGAGGAGTAAATGCGGAGCCCGACGGAGCTCCAGGTGATCCACAGCAGCCCGGCCCGGCACACGGCTGTCGTCTCCTCCTGCCTTCCCTCTCCCCCTCCTCGTCTTCCTCCTCCGTCTACGCTGCGTTCCTCTGAGGGCTTTTTCCAAAAAGGAGCACTTGCCCATCTTCTGACGTGAAACACCTTCTCGGCCGGCCGCCGCTTCCCATTCATCGTGTGATGACACGCGGCGTATGCGCTCCGATGTCCCCGCAACGTAGGCTCGTTGCACGGTAAGACCGCTCCTCCACATTTGCCGTTTTTTTTTTTTTTTTGCTAAGGTTTGCCAGTGAACTGTTGCGGCTCAAAGTGTGTGGATTGAACAGGTAGATGAGAAGTTGCGTATGTACGTACGTAGTGTATGTATGTCGTCATGAAGCAGTCTTGGGTTCGGATGAAGGGGCTCCTCCGCTCATTCACAATGTGCAGGTGTCTGTTTGTGACAGACTCCGACAGGGTGGGGAGGGGTTGCCCCTCGCCCAGGCTTCTCTATGGGCAACATCATCCTCACTGTCACAAACATGTTTTGCTCCAAAACAGCATTGTCTCATTTAATGATATTCGATTATTACGTAATAATTTCTTCTGGATCTGGTTTGCGGAAGACGAGGTTGGCGAACATACGCCTCTTCATCTGTGGGATTTGGGGAAAGCTGCTGGTCAGCTGGTGTTGATTGGAGCAGCTCAAAGCCTGATGTTACCTCAGGAAGGTTGACCCCCCCGCGTATCCTTGTGTCTGAATTAGTAATGGCTAATAAAACTGGATGCTGCAGTGATATGAAATTCCAGCCTCCTGCTGTGTGAGAGGGCTTCGGGCGTTTTTGGATTCCTGTGAGTGGGTGTCTTCGCTAAAACACTTGTGCTATAATTATGCAGAAACTGGCCCCGAAAAAAGTCAGGCTGCGCTGCTCGGTGAAACCGACATAAACTTGGCTAGCAATATAGCTTGTGATAAATGTGACAAAATATTGATATAGCAACGCATTATATACTGTAATGATCTCATGCTATACATGGCGTGAGAGTGAATCGGTTTTAGAACGCAGGTTGTAACAATTAAGACACTTGCACTTCTTTTTTTCTTCTTACATAAGCATTCTTGACTAAGTGGTAAGTGGTCGGACAGCCGCTATATCGTGATAATATCACGGAGATGTGCAATGATTAATCGATTAGTCGACAACTAATCCTAATCCATTTTCAAATACATCAATGTTTACTTTTGATAATTGATGAATCATTTGGATATCTTTTTTAATTTCGAAATTTCAGCTCCTTAACAGTAAATGTTCTCCGATTTCTGTAGTCCTCCATGACAGCAGGCTAATCTTTGGGGAAAAAGTGATTAGCATCTTTGCCGATTTTCCTCATGTTACAGACCAAACCAGTAACTGAATCATAATTCATTTGTTTGTGCATTGCCAAATTGAAATAATGTCCTGTTTTTTAAAAAAGGAATGGAAATTTAAAAGTTTTACTAAATCCGATTCATCCATTGATCGAAAAAATAATTACCACATTAATCGATTATTAAAATAATCGTTAGTTGCAGCCTTAATATCAGGATAATATCATATTGTGAGTTACTTTCATGTTGGACATTGTGAAGGGCGACTTCATTTTCTGAAGTCCTCAATCATCTCTACAGTCTTTAGAAGGTTCAGTTTTAGGTTGTGCTGGGTCAAAAGTCACCCAATTATGGATCAAAAATGGACCAATCCACTTGATGGATCAATTTGAGCCTACTTTCTGGGTTCTTTTCTACAGAATAACCCAATTTTTTGACCCAAGTGAAAGATCTAACCAATATTTATGAGTGGTTTTACACTAAAAGATCCATTTCTTGACTCAAAGTCGGGTCTTCCGTCTAAAACCGTCTGAGAATGACCAGAATCCTACTTTTTTCCATTTGAATCCTCGCTAGCGCTTCTTTGGAACATGACCATGTTTGGTTGCGAGCAAGGCTGTGTGGGGGCGTACGAGTGAGTGGAAGGGTGAGTTTGAGAGTGTTCAGAGAAGTCCGCTTCACATTTCAAGCGTAGCTCATAACAATCGATATGATTGGTTGTGTGCCGAGAACATAAATGAACACTCTGGCTTCTCTGACCCGTGTATATACGCTAAATATAAAAAGTACAGCCAAGAGAAGATCCCACTCGGAGGTATCAGCCCCTGCTGAGCGTCACCTGCAGCTTTGTGGCCCAAGCGTGAATTTCTCACTGCGCCATTTATTTGTTGGCACAAGCCGGCTCTGTCATTGTCACTAAAACATCTGCCAATAAAGGGCTTTCCTGCGTGACACCTCCGGGTTGTAGCACACAAGCAACACAAACGGACACACTGGCTCGCTCGCAAACTTGTAGAGTCCACAGCTATTGCACACAGTAGCAAATGTACACACTGAGCAATAAAAAGACTTGCTTTTATAAACAGGTGAAAATTGGTACTATGGAAGTATAAGAAGGGGGGGGGGCATCCATATAAGATTTTCGTGCCGGGGCAAGACTAGTTCACGGTGTTTGTGAATTTGGTACGCTAAGCGTATACTATTACACCCCTCCGGCTCACCTCACAATGCGGTGACCACAAGGAGACGGGACTTTAGACCAGGTGAAACCAGGTCTAAGTTGCGGCGGCAGGTGGTGTATCGTAATTTTGGCGGATACGTGACAACAGTCTGCCCGCCGAACCCTCTAAAACCTTGTAGAAATCAATTTATTGAATGCCTTATTATTATTGTTCTTCTTATTATTATCTTTAATATATTTCTGAAAGCACCCCCTTACACTGGCCCAACCCCGGGGAATGCCCCTTTTTTACCCGTGGCGGTGTACCAAAATGCCTAAAGAAAGAAAAGAACCAACCAACCGACCGACCTTCTTCAACCTTCGACGATCATGAAAAAAAAAACTTAACACTCTAGATCACAGGTGTCAAAATCCGGTTCTCGAGGGCCGGAGTCCTGCACGTTTACAAGGTTTCCATACTCCAACACACCTGATTCAATGATCAAGATCATTATCGGGCCCCTGCAGAGCGTGCTGATGAGCTGATCATTTGAATCAGCTGTGTTAGACGAGGGAAACCTCTAAAAATATGCAGGACTCTGGCCCTCGAGGACCAGACTTTGACACCTGTGCTCTAGAACAGGGGTGCCCAAGTCCGATCCTCGAGAGCCCTCATCCAGCCTGTCGTCCATGTTTCTCTCCACCAACACACCTGATTCGTCATCAAGGTCGTTATCAGGCTTCTGCAAAGCTTGCTGACGAGCTGATCATTTGATTGAGCTGCGTTGGAGGAGGGAGGACCGGACTTGGGCACCTCTGCTCTAGATGATGGACATTGGGAGTCTTTTTGCTGTTAACGAGCATGCTTGCCTCGCAGTAACCACTAGTGAATATTCTTCTCTTCTTACATCTTTCTTCTCTTTCTGCTGTCCTTTTTCTACAAAACGTGTCGCATGAGCAAGCCGAAAGAAAAATCTAAAGCGAAAAACCCAGCTGAGCATTTGATACCAATTTTAATGAGGTGTACAGCTAGCATGAGATTCTGACGTCACACATTATCATGGCCACCAGACGCCCCGTTTTAATGAGGATGGTCGCAGTTTTGAGCCTCGTGTCCCAAGTCCCGGCGGATTTTGCTTGTCCCGCCTTTTTACACAGGGCCAGTCAGCAAGTCCATTCTTTGGGCCAACGTGAATTTCAATCACACGGTTGTCATAGCGATTCACACAACTAACTACATCTAATTGCTAACAGGCGTGTTTTCATCATAGCGGAACTAGAACTACTTCCTGCTTCCGTGTCTATGAATTGTGGGAAATGGAGTCCCACAAGCCCAATGCAAGATGCGCATTCCAGTGTTACAAAGCGGGACCGGTGCGAGGTATACGGCACAGCCAGTTTCCAATAGATGCCAGTACCGAGCAAAAAAGGTTGGATAATGGTGGGTGAGAATTTATTATATACAGTGGAACCTCGGAGTTTTAACGTCTCGGAAATCGTACAAATCGGACTTCAACTAAAAAAAACAGAGTAAAAAATGCATCGGAGTTTGAACTCATTTTTGGACTTCGAACAAAAAACGTACAGTGCTTCGAACCACAGTGGATTTAGGAAGGAGATTATCGCGCCCATGTAACTACCGTATCTACTTACGTAAATACCGGCACGAGGACCCCCTGTAGCTGTTCAACAATGTGCCTGACGTTAAACAGTGCACGCAAGGACCCCTTAGTAGTCTAACAATATGCCCAATGTAAAATACACAAACTCAGCACTGAACTAAAGCAAGCAAACATTTTTTATCCACTGATGCCACACAAAAATGTAAGGCATTTTTTATTGTTTAAATACTGTACAGGCTGTAAATGAAAAACACATAAATAGAAATTAAAATAGTATTTTTTTGTTTTTGGAGCTTGGGAACGGATTCATTGCATTTACATTCTTTCCGATGGGAAAAAAATGTTTCGGAGGTTGAACAATTCGGACTTTGAACACTTTGAACGAATTATGTTCAAACTCCGAGGTACCACTGTATTTGATTTTCAGCAAAATTATAGTGTTCCTGTTTTTAATTTTGAAAATCTGGTCACCTTTCACATTATGATCTTTTGATGTTCGAAATTTTTACGCTCTCAAAGTCAAACTTTCAATGACATTCAACTTTGGAACTTCCTCTGTAATTTCATGAGGAAACCCCTTCATCCAGGTGCGTGTGTGTGTTGCAGGTAAAAAAAAAAAAAGCTGTTCCAATTAATAATACAATCACCCTCCCGGTGTGTGCTGTTATGCTTTGGCTTCCTTAATGAGGACTCGATTCATCTTCAGTCTCTGACAGTATGCTGAGCGGGAAATGTTGCTCTCCAGCCTGTTTCCATGGAGATGCTCATGGAGCTGTAGCACCCCCCCCCTTACACCCCCCCCCCCACCCGCTTCTGCTGTACATTCCATCGAACAGTGCCGCTTCATAAGAGGGATCTGGGCCAGTGTGTGTGTTTGTGTGGGAGATAATAACGGTGTGTCCAACGGCTGCATATTTTTTACATGCGTGTGTTTCACCCTCGTCTTTCACTTGAATCTTTAAATGTACGCGGTCAGGCGTGTGTTATGAAGGCTGGATTACCAAGGACTCCACATTATTGACAAACCGTAAAAGCTAATGTACCGTGTTGTACTGTATGCGCGAGACACATTGTGAGTCGGCGGAACGGCGAGAGATGAGAGGGTGAAGAAGGTCAGGAGCGGAGACAAGGAGTAGCGAAAACATCCGTGATTGACTCAAACTTACGAAGATGACACTGATATCGTCAACAAACAGCAAACTTGCATCGACTGTACAATATTTGGAAGGTGATCATGGCGAGGACTGAAAAGATTTTTTTGGTGTTGACCCAAGCTTTGCAGCATCTTTCTTTTCCTTTCTGCATTCTCTGCATACACAGCAATTATAGTGGATTAAATTTCAATCTGTCCAAGAAATAAATAAATATATAAATAAATAAACACGTCCACTCTTCTGCTCTCGTCCCCTTTGCAGATGAAAATTTTTTCGCAGTCATTTGGGCTGCACTCCATGTTTTGGAACAGCGGTCTGTCTCCGTCAGTTTAGCGTTAGGGTGCGCACAAGATTAGAATAAACTCGGAGATGATAGATACGGTACTAAGTTACTAAAAGTATTAACAATATCATATGCTAGTGCTAACCATCTGAAATGGTATATTTTATCAATAATCCAGAAACTGTTGCATCCGTAATGTATGTCCTTTAGCATTACATATTGGTGAAAAGCCACTCATGAACTCATTTGCTCCCCAAAATGTATAAATCACGTTTTATTTTAAATGTTT
The DNA here is from genome assembly GCF_051991255.1 of Vanacampus margaritifer. Classification (NCBI taxonomy): domain Eukaryota; kingdom Metazoa; phylum Chordata; class Actinopteri; order Syngnathiformes; family Syngnathidae; genus Vanacampus; species Vanacampus margaritifer. The sequence continues at coordinate 12,932,233 of NC_135450.1, forward strand.
TAAGTGTGTTTAAGTGTTTAAGACGGGGGTTTTTTATGCATACAGAAGGCTTTGATGCAGCCTCTGAACTGCAGAGTGCAAACTGCGGGTGAAGCAATGGTAGTAATTACAAAAACGGCCAGCAGGTGGCAGCAGAGTATAAGAGATCAACCAGGGCTATGTCGCAAAAACCTGTTTTTTCCCCACAGTTCTAAAGATTTGTGAATAATGATGAAACTTAGCTATCTTATAATGCCAATTGCTGCAAACCGGAAACAGATAGAAATATACTTTTTTTTCTGATTAAAGAAGAGACTAATCTTTCTTTTGGTAGGTTCCATGTTTTTATAGCAATGGAACACAACATTCTGTGGGCTTTGCAAAAATCTGAACTGCAGATTGCAAACTGCGGGTGAAGCAATGGTAGTAATTACAAAAACAGCCAGCAGGTGGCAGCAGAGTATAAGAGATCAACCAGGGCCATGTCGCAAAAAAACTGTTTTTCCCCACAGTTCTAAAGATTTGTGAATAATGATGAAACTTAGCTATCTTATAATGCCAATTGCTGCAAACCGGAAACAGATAGAAATATACTTTTTTTTCTGATTAAAGAAGAGACTAATCTTTCTTTTGGTAGGTTTCATGTTTTTATAGCAATGGAACACAACATTCTGTGGGCTTTGCAAAAATCTGAACTGCAGATTGCAAACTGCGGGTGAAGCAATGGTAGTAATTACAAAAACAGCCAGCAGGTGGCAGCAGAGTATAAGAGATCAACCAGGGCCATGTCGCAAAAAACTGTTTTTCCCCACAGTTCTAAAGATTTGTGAATAATGATGAAACTTAGCTATCTTATAATGCTAATTGCTGCAAACCGGAAACAGATAGAAATATACTTTTTTTCTGATTAAAGAAGAGACTAATCTTTCTTTTGGTAGGTTTCATGTTTTTATAGCAATGGAACCCAATATTCTGTGGGCTTTGCAAAAATCTGTCAAAATCCAGTAAGGGGGTTGCTTCAGTGAAAATGGCTGCGAGTGAATGAGTTAAAGGCAAGAGATTGTGCCTCATTGTCGTGACAATATTAGTGACAACATTTTAAAAGCTAAAAACGCCACCTCACTTTGTTGTCATGATGTAACGTGCATTTATTATTGTTTGTTTGTAGAGGTGTGTGTGGTCATAAAGGTTGACATTACCAGATGGCTTTTGTGCCTCTTCAGTGCCATGCTACTCGCTGTGTGTTAATAGTCAAAGTGCTCTGACTCACACTGAGCAGAAGCACCTGCCAGGTGGTATGTGTCCACATGCGGAATTCGGAGCGCTAATGCTAATGTGCTAAATCACAGTTTGGTCAGGCAAGTTTACAAAAAAAAATGTTTTTTATGTTAAAATGGTTTTGGATTTTTTATTTGAGAAAAAATATGATGGAGCAGATCATCTCTTAAAAAGCTTTACAAGAAATATAGGTTATAACTTTTTATAACTGAAGTGAGCGAGTGAGTTTTCAGTAACTGTCTGGGAATAACTGGCAAAGTTGGTCACTGCAAAAAAAAAAAAAAAACACTCCAAAAAAAAAACTAGAATCATCCTGTTGCTTTAGCGACCCTTTTTCTCACACCAAATCAAAGAGCAGCCCAATTAATGTTACACTTACATTCATTAGGTGCTCCCAACTGACTCCAAATGAATGCTAATGAATGCAGCACTTTGACAACACGTCTACCATAAAAACTCCATAACATGATAATGTGACAATGTTGTTCTCAAGCTGCCAATTAATTCATAACGAACAGTCAAATAGTCAAGGTGTGCAATTAGTGAAACTGTGGCTGATTTCCCTGATCGGTGCTATTTCTTATTTCCTACTAGATCACCGTTAACAAACGCACACACATGGTGCTATCACACATTTTGATGAATTGGATGTTAGACGTTTTTCTTTTGTCAACCTTTTTTTTTTGTGGTCGACTTATGCGATACGTGTAGCGTAACAACATAATGTCATCAGATATAAGATGAAGCGTGGTGATAACGATATGCTCGGAAAAAAATTAACTTTAAAAATCTGACTACAAGCATTACATTCAAATGGTGCACTTGGACATGTGCCGTAAATCCAACGTACCGCTCGTTGTCATCGTGAAACATCATTTTCCACTTTTGCTCATCATTCAGCAGGATTGTTTGGAGATTAATAAAAAAAAAGAGAGGTCCGGTCTGGCGGATGATGTAATAAGTACGGCGGTTGGCTGTTGCCTGGATACTGTGAGACGGCAGAGAAAACACTTCAGCCAGGTCGTATTGTCTCGGTCACCGTGATGACAAAGAATTTTGAGCAAACCAATGCTGCTGAATGGTTTTTGAATGACGTGGCTACAGATTGACTTATAAAGCTTCGCATGACATCATCGGTACTTTTTTTTTTAGTTATAAGTTACAGCGCCATCTTTTTTGCACAATTGTGCTCTTAAGAGGCGCCATGACTTACGAGGCTAACACAGCTGATATTGATTCTATTTGGCAGTGTGTAAATGTGGAGTCAAAATGATGGCTAAGCATGTTTTTCTTACAGCGTTTAGCATATCGCCTGGCTCAGTCATGCAAATCTAATTGAATATGGGCTGAACTCTCACTTTGCACTTCAACACTGAATTGGTAAATGTCTTTAAATTCTCATTGTAAAAGTGATTCTCAGCCAGTATGTGTCAAGGCCGCCGCTTCCCAATACTTTTAACCAAATCGTCAGTCTGATGGAAACCTTGTATTAACAACGAGATTGTAAGTGTTTTTAGTATGTCTTCAATGAATAAATATATACAATAAATCCTCACCAGGAACTAATTATAACAAAGTCAATTTGGTCACCGGTAGTTGTTTTATCGCTTTAGCTATGTTGGTTAACAGTTCAACAGCTGTCAATGCAACCTTTTTTTTTTATTCGCTCGTGGCATCTATTGGAAGCCAGCTGTGCCGTTTACCTCGCGACACGAGGCTCAAAAGCGGGACTGTCACGGAAATTGGGACTGTCCCGTAAAAATCGAGACTGTCCCGAAAATTGAGACTGTCCCATGAAATTCGGGACGGTCCCGAAAACTTGGACTGTCCCATAAAATACGGGACTGTCCCTTTAAACACGGGACTGTCCCATAACATTCGGGACTGTCCCATAAAATTCAGGATTGTCCCGAAAACTTGGACTGTCCCATAAAATACGGGACTGTCCCGAAAATGCGACTGTCCCATAAAAAATACGGGACTGTCCCATAAAATTCTGGACTGTCCCATAAAATTCGGGACTGTCCCGAAAAGCCGAGACGTCTGGTCATCCTAGTGTAAAAACTAAAGTCATTAGTCATTGTTATCAATAAGATGTCACTTTTTGTTAACCGTCAATTGTATAGTTTAAATGAGATGATAAAAGCATAATTCTAAAAATATGTACAAATATATATTACCTTTTGTTGATGTACATGATTCCAAAACAGCCCCGTTCTGTGATGGATGTGTGGCGACAGAGCTTCTTTTTTTATGGCCATGCGCTGCCGCGATGCCAGGAGGACTCTTTGAGAGACTGGCTGTGACCTTGGGAGGAGGCCAAGCTGACTGACTGGGCTTGTCTGGATGACACGGACACTTGCAGCCAGCTGTCCCTTTTTTTTTGGGGAGCAAAGCCCGCTAATGAGTCAATGATGGCACTTGAGATCGAGTGCCCAGATCAAGTTATCTTCATGATTTTTGTGTCGCAAAAAAAAAAAAAAAAGGAAGTTCAAGTGGCTTCAGCTTCAGTAGCCCATGGAGCTGGATGTTAGCTTTTTGAAAAGGCACGCTTGAAGCCTTCATCTCCGAGTTTCCGCTTTAAGTAACTATTCATGCCTGTATGATTGCCGCTAGTGTGTCTTTCTCACATGCTTGACATAAAGTCACATCAGAAGTGGCAGTGGTGATACTGCAATAAGTGCAAGGAGAATGTTTGCCATCACTTGTTTTTTCCCCCAGTACATATTTTTTTAATAGTAGTACTTGGAACAAATAAATGGTATGCCTCAAATCGATGATCTGTACTATGACTGATGCCACCATGCGTCTCTGTGGACGTTATTACTAAAAAAACACACTGCCTGAGTTTACGTCGATGAAGCTGAATTTTACAACGTAGCTTTAAGATCACGTCCAGAGCACAAGTTGACATTTCATCGTTGTGTGAAAAACAATTAGGGACTGGAAAATTGAATGTAATGTTTTTTTTTTTTTCTCCTTGTGGGACAAACAGTACCAAGCTGTTTCCAGAAATATGATAAGAAAGAAAGTGATTGAGATGTACTTTCAGTGAGTGAAACAATGTTTAACCCCTTCAGACCCATTGATGGTCCCAGCGGACATGACATATTTGAATGTCTAAACCAATAAAACGCATCATTTGGATGATGTCAACATCTCTAGTTCATAATTGGATCTTACATAACCAATCGCAAGCGCAAGTTGATTTGCATGATGTGAAAAAATGTTGCATATAAGCTCATAAGTTTACAACACGTTACAGCCATATTATCCTGGCGTCCACTATAACAACTAAAAACACGAGCTAACCCCCCAAAAAAACTTATGTGGGAAAAGAGTCAAAATCAGCAAAAATTAAAAAAAAAAAAAAATTGCCCAGCAGAAAAAATGCGGGTCTGAAGGGGCTACATAGATACTATATAAGCCTATATATGATACCAACATAGAATTGCATTTGTCAAATTAAAGGCCACCCCTCTAATAAACCCATTAATAATAAAAGATGCTTGGTACTTACTACTACAACTGTAACTAAAAACAGCTGTCTGTAGCACCCTATAATGTAATAATTTCCTGAAAATGTAATCAAATTTGCACTTAACTTGATCAAAAATGTAATAAAACCCAAAAACAAAAACGTTTTAGGAACTGCCCCGTAACTATCAACACTAAAACTCTGACGTAACAGTGAACTTAACTCGTCTTTGACCGTTTAACAATAAAACATGAACATTATTAAATGAAAACGAACAGGTACATTTAACTGTACCACAAGTGGGCGGAGCTTACTTGGACGAAATCTCGGCCGAGTTGGTTTAACACTAAATAAATCAACTTTGTCGAATAACTCCAAGACTGACCTCTATTTACAACAGTGTTTAAAAATGCACTCTGGGGTTGAAATTCTCAAAAACGCAACATTTTGAACTTTTAGAAGAAAATTTAGAAAATGAACATATATATATATATATATATATATATATATATATATATATATATATATATATATATATATATATTACATTATCGTAAAAAAAAAAAAGAAGCTACATTATTGGGTTTGATTACATTTTTGATCGAGTTTCGATTTTCAATTATTCTAATTATGACAATATAGAAGGCTACACAACCCTGGTCACAATATGACAAAATACTCTAACAATGCTGTAATTATGTTCCACAAATTCCACCAAATACAAAGATAAAACAAAAAAACAATGACCAACAGTCAGAACAATTCTGTCGATTTACACTGCTGCCTCAACAAGATAGACAAAATTATTTTGTTTTCCAATAACTCAGGACTCATTTGTGCTGTGCGTACCTCTTTGTCCTTGATGTTGAAAGAGAAATTGTCATTTAAAAAATGACATTGACAACCAGAGAATAATACTGTCTTCCTGGTAGCACCACAAAATACCACTGGAGGTTAATACAGAAATTTCAGATCATATTGTACATAAAAGCCCACTGAACGGGTGATAAATCACAGCACTAAATATATGAATAATAAAACTGCATTGTCAGTTTGTCTGGCTCATAGCGGGTGCTGCAGTGGTGGCCAGTTAGTCATGGTCGATCTGTTTGAAAGCCAGCAAAGACAAGGGAATTAGCAATGAGAGAAGGGCATGGATTGTTTGGGCTCGCCTGCCAAAATATGCAAATGGTGTCATGGGAGAGCTGAATGTCACCTCAGAAGATGACTGACTTATTGGCACGTTCTGCATTCGTGCATACATGAGTGAACAGAGCAGGCGTGTTTGTTGTCTGCATGTGTTTTGATTCATTTCGAGCTCACAACTCATATGCCTGAAGGGAAATTTGACACTGCGGAAGCGGAGACACTTGAGATGTATTTTGGCACCGTTATTAGCACAGTCACACAATTTGCTACAGTGATACGCCAACAGTTGTAAAATATTTGCTCCCACTTTCGCAATGCTGTGATGTCGAAATAGAGCGGATACATCGTCGCACATCACATCTTCAGGTGTAACCATGCTAGCGTCAGGCGCTTTCTTTCAGACATTCAAAATCCTAACAATGATACAAAGAAAACACTACAGTAATTGGCGATATAAGGTTGAATCAACTATCCAGACATAAAGATATCTGATTAGGACTTGGAGAAAATCAATAATCAGTTCCTGTTTAACTCTTTGACTGCCAGACGTTTTCAGAAAAGGGTTGCCGTGGGTGCCAGCCGATTTTAAGCATTTTGACTGATCTTTCAAGGTCCATAGAAAATTATGTGTTTGGACTATGGAAACACACATACTACCAAATGAAAGATTGGACTCTCATCTTTCATCAGAAAAAAAGTTTGTTTCTACCTTATTCCGTTTTTCAGTAATCAACAATAGAAAATGGTTAGTTTCACCTCTGTTTTGAAACAAACGTCTTTTAACGTCTTTGGCACTCCTCCATAGGATTTTACTAAACGTTATTTAACGTTTTTGGCAGTCAAAGAGTTAAAGAACCGCGTCATCGCTAGCGTCAATTTTGCTACATGTTGGAACAGTGTGACGGCCATAAAGCTTCTCAAACTGGCACTGAGGTGCTGTCGGGGACAGGCAACTTCTTGCCAGGCGACAATTCTGCTGTTCCAATGTCAAATGTTGAGCCATGAGCAAGGGAATGATATGCTTTCAAAAACTGCAAAGCCAAAGCTGTCAAATGCTGATTGATACCGGACAACAACAACAACAGAAGAAAGGAAGTCGATAAAGATTTTTGGGATGCCTGTATCATCTGTCCAGTCATTTGCCAGTAGCTCTGAGGAACAACTTTTACAAACTTTTGCATTTTTTCCCCCGAAAGCAGTTCCTTCTTGGTTACAATGACACCCATTTAATACCCGTTTAATATTTTACTTATCGTACAATTTCTGTCTTCTTAGTTTTATTCCCTTCTTTAAAAAAAAAAAAGTACAATGATGCAGCTATGCTCTACCTTTCTGTCTCCCACTGACATATCCGGTGTTGCCTGGCAACTAATATTTAATTTTTTTGTGAAGGGTACCCCTACACTCGCATCTTTTAGAAAAGGCACAGTAAAAGTTCTTTGAGCGCCAACTGTGGGTGTTTAAACATTTAAATACACAATAGTGTTTCTCTACAATCACTTTCCAGCTTTCTTTATGTCCATCAGGTCAAAAAAAAGAAGAGCAAACCTTGAAATAAATGAAACACATTTAAATACTGTAGTTGACTGTACTTTACTTTTGTGACATTTTCTATATAAGAAATAACTACCGTACATACTACAGTCCAATTTTTGTACATCTTGCAAAATTAATTGTAAGACGATTGAACATACAGTAGGCCATGTAATTGCTGCAATCGGAAGTCCCTTAATATATAACAATAAAACTAGAAAATTAGCAATCATGCAATCATGCAATAGAGTAGGAAGCCATTCAATTAGCCAATCATTAGCCATTATTACAAGCTCCCAGTGTGAGTGTGTGTGTGTGTGTGTGTGTGTGAGTGAAAACTGTAGGCTTGTCCAGCAACATACCTAGCGACCTACAATCACTAATAACACTTAATAATGAAGCACTTACTTGCTAATGCATACACACATTGTGATTTGAGCCAATTTTGAGGCATTGAATTGCCCCTCTGGGAAAAAATAAAGTGTTTTTGAATTTGAATCTAATTGAATTTGTGGAAGAACGCAAGCGTGTTACATTCCCCTTCATCTAGCTATTAGTGCAGCCAAAACATGCCTAATTGAAATTAAACTGCACTAATAAACTAACCACCAGAGGGTGCTGGAACTGCAGTCATTTTGAACAGAAATGCTGCTTTTAATATCATAACATGACGACAACAACAATATGGTGGCAATTTTAATATTTTGATATCACCGCTTTCGTTGCATTTCTTGACATGAATATTCAATTGGCTGATCTAATTTTGTTGATGTTATTGTGTTATTCTCATTTGCCTTATTAAATGAAAGCAAGCTCACCCAATGCTCTCCCAGAGTAACACATGGCCACCATAATGATCATTCATTTCATTACTTGTCATGACAAAAATTTGCAGGTTGTCACCGTCTTAGTCTACTAACATGATAATGGATTCAGAGCAGCAGCTGATCTTGCTGCCAGTGTAATTATCGCCACATCCTGTTTTTACTTTCATTAGCAGCATGTCTTGGTGTGCTAACAGAGAACTAGAGGAGCTTCTGCAATTGTCTCCTAAAACGGAGAGAAGTACTGAATTATGTGTCCCTGCTCTCCATAAAGGCTCATAAACCGAATGACACTAAGACGTGTACGACATCCCACTTGTGGTTAATATGGCATAAACACTGATGACTTGTTGCACATTATTTATCTAATGGTGTAATTAAGGACGAGTGGTTGACCCTCTTTTGGTCTGGAACAAAAGGTTGAGATTCCTTCATTTTTCTTCACGCAGTAGGGAACGTTTTTTGTTTTTTTTGCTACAGGACACACCCTTGGTTGGGTAAAAAAACCACATCACCATTTTTCTTTTTAGACTGCAATGTTAAAGTAAAGTGTCTTTGGACAAGATACTGGAGCAAGTTACCCTTTGATGCTGTGTGGAAGTGTGTGAATAATCCGATTAGTCTCGGAGCAACAGTGCGTGGTGTTTTGAGTACCTAAAGGTTAAATCTTCTTTAGAATTCAAGACCATTTCATGCCATCCATGACAAGCCTGTGAGAGCATATTGTACGTCGCTCATCAGCCATCTTGGTTCTCAATCACCTTAGTACTGGATATTCCGTACGTGCACATTAGAGTCAGTAATGCAAAGATATTTGTAGAGCTACCTAAATAAATTGAAATAGTGTTGCCTTATAATTTATGCGCCAGCTCACTCGAATTATTCAGATAAATCACTTTCCCTGCGGTAAAATCAATGTGTGGCGCACACAAGCGTAAAGCAAACGCAGCTATTGCCCTACCTATGAAAATAGTTTTCCCACTTAAGGCGTAATTTGTTTATGAACTTTATGAATGATGCAAATTAGGCTACAGTCTGTTTACTTCTGTAATTTATTTTCTTTAATGCACGTTTGAATTTGTTTTGAATTTACATTAATCTACTCTTCAGTATAATTGTCTGAATTGACGACTTTGTGTCATGATGGACGTGATTGGTTGAGGGATGGTGGACACAAATGCAAGGAAATAAGGCAGTGAGATAGGAATCAAGGGCAATACGTGGAACTTTAATAAACATAGGAAAAAGGGTGAGCAGACAACCATAACTGGACGGGACGGGACGGGACTGGTCGCCATGTCTAGGCAGGTTGTGACGTGACTGGTCGCCATGGCTGGACAGGGCGTGACTAGACTGGTCGCCATGACTGGACAGGACGTGACTAGACTGGTCGCCATGGATGGAACGAGCGTGACGTGACAGGACCTGTTTTGCCTTGACTTGAATTGCTGTGACGAGGACGACCTGGCTGTGACGAGGACGACCTGGGATAACGAGGACGAACTGGCTGTGACGAGGGCGACTTGGCTGTGACGAAGACGACCTGGCTGTGATGAAAATGACCTGGCAGTGACAAGGACGACTTGGCAGTGACGAGGACGTCTTGGCAGTGTCGAGGACGACTTGGCTGTGACAATGGCTACTTGGCTGTGACAAGGACGACTTGGCTGTGACGAGGATGATTTGGCTGTGACAATGGCTACTTGGCTGTGACGAGGACGACCTAGCTGTGACGAAGATGACTTGGCTGTGAAGAAGACGACTTGGTTCTGACAAAGAGGACTTGGCTGTGACAATGGCTACTTGGCTGTGACAATGGCTACTTGGCTGTGACAAGGACGACTTGGCTGTGACGAGGATGACTTGGCTGTGACAATGGCTACTTGGCTGTGACGAGGACGACCTAGCTGTGACGAAGATGACTTGGCTGTGAAGAAGACGACTTGGTTCTGACAAAGAGGACTTGGCTGTGACAATGGCTACTTGGCTGTGACAAGGACGACTTGGCTGTGACGAGGATGACTTGGCTGTGACAATGGCTACTTGGCTGTGACGAGGACGACCTAGCTGTGACGAAGATGACTTGGCTGTGAAGAAGAGGACTTGGCTGTGACAGAGGACTTGGCTGTGACAATGGCTACTTGGCTGTGACAATGGCTACTTGGCTGTGACAATGGCTACTTGGCTGTGCCGAAGACTTGACACACAAACTTCACATCCCGTAGACAATGCACCCACACTGACTAAACAAACCTCGCAAACTAAATACACCTCTGACAAGACACACACGGGGAAGAGACAAGCGGCTGAGGTCACTGATAGGTTGACACACAAGGGCAGGGATGACACACGTGGACGTGGTTACACATAACGAGACAAGAGTAAAGCCAAGGAACACAAAACAAAACACTGAACACAGACAACAAAGAACATGAACAAAACCCCAACCCCACAGAACCAAAACCGAAACATGACACTTTGGAACATAGTCCTCGGCTACAAAGGACATTCCCCAACTTGAGTGGATTGATAACTGCCCATTGAGAGCTTCACCAAGTTCCTTAGACTTTATTGTAATGAGTATTGGTTGATCAGTGCTGTCAATCAATCTTTTTTTTTTTTTTGCTGCCGAGAACAAACTACCAGCTCATGTCAATGAACATGAATATTGAATATGGGGTTCGAGTAGAAAATTGTTCTGAAAAATGTACATAGTTAAATGTAATTTTATTGATTTTAACGACACTGATGTAATCCCACTCATTGGCATGTTATTGGAAATGTAATACTGTATCAATAAAATTTAAACGTCTGTGTCTTTATTCGTCATTAAACCTACTCTTTCGCACAGACACTTTCTCTCCTCTCAGTTGCTGTGAGAAAGACAGATGGCGCAGTAGACGACTGCACGGCCTGATTGAGAGCCGTTTTAAAGTTCTACACATGGAAACCCTCTTGGGGCTGATGGACCATGTTGGCACTGACAAAAGAAGCAAAAAAAAAAAAACAACGGAAAAAAGGGTTTGCATTCTCCACCCTGCCCTGAAGGTGCATCAGCCACGGGTGCTCGCCCCAGGCAGCAACGGTGCTTCGCACGCCACTGCGCTGACAGCGTTCCACAGCTGTATTTTTCACGTTCATTGATGCATCTTAATGATCATATACACACCTATTAAAATAAACAGCTCTCTAAAAAGTCTTTATGGAGATGATAATGAGCTGTTTCAATTGAATCTCTTTGTGGTAGATGTTGATTCAACTTTATAATGGCAGGAATCTGAGGTGCAGTACAACGTTTCATTTACAATCGCATTCATCAACTAAGAAATGTCAAACTAAGCTCACCTGTAAAGGTTATGGTCAATTTTAGGTTCATCCTGAAATTTCACCTGAAAGCCAAATATCCCTGACTATTATTGAGTAGCGCATGTCCAAACCAGTGTATCACACAAACCCTCATTGTACCTTGGAGTGCTTTTGTGTAAACAGAGGAGCATGCAGCTATAAATTCTTTTCACATGAAAATAAATTGCGGTCTAAATGTTAAAGGCAGAGGCTTAACCAAGCGACACAAACAAAAGCATGTCAAGTGCGCCTGATGACTCATTACGTAGACTGTGTAACGAATGGCAACATTCTGTATTAGCAGTTTCCATGTCAGCTTTTCCTACATTATGTAAACTAAACAAACGTGCCTTTTACACATTTATCTTTTACTCTCATCAATGAAATACTGTGACGATACTAAACAAAAGGATTCGGCATTGTGGACTGGACAATGTGTTATGACCATTTCTGGTGATTTTGGAAGGGTATGTTTCAGGCTAATCTTCCTTTGTAGGGTTCGCGTGTAGTGGTGATAACGTAGGAGGCTTTACGGGCTACTGCGCAGTGAGTAGTGATGAATTATGAGATCCTTATTTGGCTGTTTCTTTTATTGAAGGGTGTAGCGAAAGGACAGAGGCTGTGTCCAAAGTGTGAGCCATTATTGTAGCATCACTAAGTGTCTGCCTTTTGTAACAAGAACAGCGGTGGGTTGAAGTGGGTGGGAAAGAAACAGTAAATTGAACCTCTGCCGCATAAATCACTATCTATTTGAATATGATGTCGCAAGATCTAACACTCATTCCACTTATATAACATTTACCGCAATCCCTACGTATGCATGAGCACAAGCTACTACTTTCGAGAGCCCTTATGGATTGTCAGTCTTCGTGGTGATACACTATATCAGGGTTCCCCAATTCCGGACTCCTGCAGGTTTGAGATGTTTTCGCCTACCAATACACTTAATACTAAAGATCAGGATCGTTATCAGGCATGCTGATGAGCTGATTAAATGAATCAGGTGTACTAGTGGGCGAAAACATCTAAGACCTGCAGGACTCTGGCCCTCGAGGACCGGAATAGGGGAACCCTGCACTATATGGAAAAGAATCATCTCAACAATTGAATTTGGGTTGTAGACACCTCCAGTTTAACAAAAATTTAAATCTGTCTTCTTATCACATTTTGGTCAATGCCATGCTTTATTGTCATGGTTTGCATAATGTGGCTGGAGACTGTCAACAGTTCAGCAGTCATACATCCCTGATTCCAAGAGCTAGTCTTCCCTACGTTTCAGTGCTCGTGTCTGTTTGAGTAAATGCATAAAGAGTAAGATTGATCAGGAGCTTATGCTTGGTTAACAGCCACAAAAATATCACCACATGGAAAATGTTTTTTTACCGCAGTGATTCATGCTCTACAGTTTAGCTGCCTGTTGCTCTGTGCCTCCCTGTGGCATTGACTTAGCTGTGTATTGGTGTGGAGGAGGAAGGCTTCATTTATGCCAAGTTATGCAACCATCTTGGGAAATGCATGGCCAGAAGATGACTGTAACAAGTTACGCTGCACAGCTTTAGCGATATAGCTTAGCAGCCGGCAGCACACTAGTCTCCCCGCAGTGTGAGTGCAGAGCATGCAGTGAGGCTTTCCCCTCTTTTTTTTCTTTGCCACGCTGGCCCTCATACCACCTCCCCCCACCGCGTGTGGCATCTCTCTCAGGATGAAAGTGGGTTACAAACGGCTTCAGGTGCTGACAAAAGCATATTTAAGGTAGTGAGGAAATAGCCTGCGGCACTTACACCACAATAGCTGTTGCGTAAGCTGCGAGGCGAGGAAGCTCACGTCTGCATCTCACATGCGTTCAATGTGTGTTCTGGAAATGAGAAGTGTGTAATTGGAAATGTCAAATACATTATAGGGGTCAAAGTATTGGGACAGCATCCAGTTTAGTGCAAAGTCTTTAGGACTTATGGATTTATCAATTCATCCAAAGGAACATTTAAGGTCAAACGGAGAGGGACATACCTACTCTACTTCATCCCAAAGGTGGAGGTGAGATCAGCTATTGAATTTTCAACGTCTTCCTAAAATGAGGAATTAATGGCAAATAGAAATAAAAAGTAGTTGAAAAGAAAGATGTGTGGGGGTCTGTGGGTGCCCCGACTTAAGTGCTTTACAAAAGTCTTTGGGATCTTAAATTGGGCAGCCATATAAAAGTTTGCTCAGACACTTGACCAAAACTCCACAGGTCAATCCAGGGGGATGACAGAGGTTAACACTCCTCTCTATACATCAGCTATTGCAAAAGGAGTGGGCAGTATTGTCCAAGACTGAGTTCAGAAACTTATCCTCCCCTCTACTACTGCCTGCAGACAATTCAGCCTTATGACACAATGAGTTTTTTTTCTACCAGTTTGTTGAGCCTGCCAGCATCCTCTGCCTTGATGTCACCTCCCACGCATGCATAAAACTGTACACTGGCCACTATGCATTGGCAAATAGTGCAAATCAGTCTGCTGCAAATATTGGATGACCTGGACCTTCTTCTGCTTGTTTGTGCTGTTACTTGACCCTTTTTTTTTTCTTCTGTGTGTGACGTATTTAATTTATGATAAGTACCCTATAAGTCGACAGAATCTTCTTGCTCTGCTACAAAACTTGCTTTAGGCTTATATATATTTCTAATCGAATGTGGCTGTTCACTCATGTGAGCTTTGTGAAACCGGTACTATAAATTAAGAAATTAATTGTTGGTTCCAGTGAGATGATAGTTGACAGTTTTACTAGACAACTACAGTAAGTTTAAGAAGTTAACGCAACAACTTAAAGAGGTCTAATGCTGAAGCCACTATATCAGATATGAAAGAGAACATTTCAGGTCACAAGAAATAGACACACAACAAACCATAATATCTATTCATCCGTCAGTATGGTCAATTTTAGGGCAAAGGTAATGATTCCATTTTGACTCAACGGAAGAGGCAAATGGTCTGGAATCCTTGACACTTCGTGTTCTGCCGTTTTTGCATAATCCTGTCAAATAGTAAACCATCCCATAGTAATATCATTGACTGTGAAAACAAAAAGCCAGTAGTGCACATGCTGAGAAAGAACAGAAAGACACATGAAATATTAGCTAAGCAAGTTTTATCCGCTAATCAAAGGGAAGTCAATGGCCATTTCTCAAAATGAAAAACGCAGAGTATGGTCTTGTGAACTTGCCAAGTACAGTCTTCCTAAGAACATACTCAAGAAAGTTTTTCCTAAGAACGTGTTTCTCTTCATAAATTGGAATGGCTCTGTACTTGCTAACTCCCCAAAATACTGATGATGCTTCACGAGATCACAAGGACGTAAGAATGGACAAGAATGCATATTGAGAAACAGCTAAAGTGTTGATTCATGCTTGTCCCGTATCTCCATGAGCACCCTGATTGACAAACACATCATCGTATGTCACCAAGACTGCATTGCAGTGTAAACAACATGGTCTCCAAATTAATCTGCACACACATAATCATTAAATGTCTGAGCATGTATTGCTGTCTTCTTTAATTTGACCCAATTTGTAGCCTTAGCAACCATCTCATATCATCCACGCTTGCAGGAGTGTGACATTGACGGACGTCTGGACAGAATTGTGCTCTGTTGCCATTACGATTAACAGTGATGGTCTCCACATTTGAAGTGCTCAAAAATACCAACCAATGTGCAATGCTTTGCTAAAGTAGTTTTGTCACATATATGTCCTTATGTCTTTTCTCCGTGGCCGGGATCCACCCTAAACAACCTTGAAAATCCTGTTACAGAACCTCGGTTCTTCAGCAGTGGTTGCCATGACAACTGTGCAATTTATTTCTGGCTCCTTTCAAATGGTGTGTGAGATCAGAGATCCCAAGCATTATGTAAGACGGAGTGCACTGTTCTACACTGGGGTTTCCTGCTGCAGAGGAGAGAAGTAATTAATGAGCTGAGGGTGCAGGTAAAACGGTGGGAAGTTGAAAATAGCTCGTTTGCCTTTACAACCCACATTGTAACCACTCTATGGTGTTTTTCATCTAAAGTTCATCTTCCTGATTATTAATGTAGAGGAATGAAATGGGTAACACGGTTAAATGCACCATTTTTTTGCCTTCTTCCTCCTCATACGTTCTTTCTTATTCTTTGACACAGACCAGACGTTTACACCTTGGTCCCGGTCTCGGAAGTTCAATGAAGCCAGACACCTCCCTCCGGCCAGGAACATGAAAGGCTTATCGGGCAGCCGCTCCCAACACCAGATCCCTTTACCCCATGGCCTTGACTACGACCCCCATGTGCACGACCTCCACATGCACCATGGCTCGGACTCCCGCCACACCTCCTACCTGCTCAGCCCAACAGAGAGCTGCCCCATGGACTTCCAACATCGCTACTCACCACGGAGCTCCATCCACTCTGACTGTATGATGATGTCTCCAGTTGTGATGCCTCCCATCGCCGTGTCCGACCACATCTCCAGTAGCACCTTCCCCCGAATGCACTACAACAATCAGTATTACGATTCAGCGACACGGGACGACTGCGTCGCCATAACCGCCTCTGCCACCTCACCGGCGGTTGCTGCCGCCGCAGCTGCAGCCGCCGCCGCCTCACACCATGCCGGCACCAAGAGCAATCGCCTCCCCGCCAATCTGCTGGATCAGTTTGAGAAGCAAATGCCACTACACCGAGATGGCTTCCACACGTTACAGTACCAGCGCACATCCACCACCGCCGAACAACGCAGCGAGAGTCCTGGCCGCATCAGACACCTTGTTCATTCAGTCCAGAAGCTCTTCACAAAGTCCCACTCCCTGGAGGGATCGTCTAAGATGAACGGCACAAAAGGCGACATCATAGGAGGTGGAGGATCAGGGAGTTACCATCATCATGGCCATCAATCTAACAAACATGGTAGCAAGAGGAGCAAGAGCAAAGAGCGCAAGCAACGATCTGGTGGCTGGTGGAGCTCCGATGACAATCTGGATAGCGACAGCACCTATCGCACTCCCAGCGTTATGTCACGACACCACGGGGAACACATCACCCACTGTTACCCAGATTCCATACACGGACATTATTTTGGAGACCTGTCACTCAAAACCTCGAAGAGTAACAACGACGTCAAGTGCATAGCCTGTGACAATATGGCAATGGCGCCCGAAGGCAAATTCATGAAGAGGAGCTCCTGGTCTACACTGACGGTTAGCCAGGCTAAGGAGGCCTACAGAAAGTCATCGCTCAACCTGGAGAAAACCATGATGCACACAGACCATAAGCCTTCGCGGACCTGTCACTACCTGCAGGTGAGTGTGACTGCACGATACAGAAAGACCAAAAAATTGACCATGACTTAGATCAATATCTACAAACCCCAGAAAACAGTTTCTTTTAAATTAAGAAAACAGATGTATTGATTAGTCATGAAGCAAAGAGGCTTTTTGGATTCCCCCAATGCTACCTATTAGTCAATTACTGTGTCCATGAGACTGAGATCATGATATATTTAACCAGGATTCCCTTTTGTGTGGACACCACTGGGAAATATTGTGCTTTTACAACACAACTGAGTCGATCATTGTCACAGTGATACTGAGAACAAAGAGCGACTGTACCACAGCTTAAAAGGTAGACAGTTTGTACTATTCAGCCAGGGCTTTTTTGGTAAAAGTGTGCTGAATAGAAAGTAATGATGCCATAGTCCATATTTTTTGCACCATGACACATTACGTGCCAAGGCCTGTTAAAGCAGCAAAAAAATGGATTTTGACTCTGCCTTAGGTTTTTAGTTTTCACCTTTTGAAGAATAAAGCGTATGACCCTGCAGATAACAATACTAAATGCTGCATTCGCATAATGAAATAACTAAAGAGCCACGGAAATAACTTTACAAAATGTAGCCTTTAGAGTAATGTCTACTCACCAGAAATGTTGTTGATACATCTGTATTACTTTAACATTATACTATGTAAAATTGGTAGAAGAAAGGTGCACTAACTAATCAATTGTTCCTGTCTGTGAGTGAAAAGTGATTTGAATATCAGCATGCAGATCCGGCTGAAGACTCCCAAGCAGCAGCTGTTGAAAGACTGTCAATACAGCATCTCTCTGACTGGCGTTTAACAAGCTTATGAGTCAGCTGGCAGAGTCCCTCCAGCTGCCACCTGGTCACATTCAGTCTGTTCGCACGAGAATTCCTTAGATGTCACACTAAAAATACAATGCACAGTAATTAGCGCAGATATCATTTTCATGTGTGTTTTAAATGTTGGACCGGTGGTTAAAATTGTGGATTTTGAGATTTATCCAAAAATTACGCTCCTTAAGGTCTCTATTTTAATTTCCAAGTAGCCCTCAAGTTAAAATTTTAATCTGTGTATGAAAATAGGTGATTAGTTCATCATTAGCTAATGTGTTTTTTGCCGACTGGTAGCGAGTGTTTCTAAGAAAACCCGCAAACTTGATCTCAAAATAACATGGAATTAATATTATTATGAAAACCTGATGTGCTGAAGAAAAAGAATCAGCGCAAAAAAAAAAAATCTAGAAAAGTTTACTTGCATCTCTGAATGAAACATTAAGCAAAAATGTGTCGACTAGTTGAATCTTTCTTCACAAAAACACGTCAACACATGCTGGAATGAGTGAACCTTACACACTCACAAAATGTAGTCTTCCAGAAATTAATATGCATGTCTTAGGACTGCGGGAGAATGCGTACTCTGGGAAAACCCATGCAAGCACAGGGAGAACACAAGCTCTAAACAGAAATGTCCATGCCAGATTCACACACAGATCCCAGGATAAACCATCTACTAGTAAAGTGTTTTAGCTGCACATTAAAATAATTCAATTGTGACTATCATCGAATAAAATACTTAATTTAACATTGTCTAGTTGTCAACCAGCCGCACGAGTGACATAAATTTTCCTTCAGCAAAACAAGTGCTATATTTACATTCGATTTAGTAGATTGAAACAACATTGTAGTAGTATCGTTATGTATTTTTTCCCTACATTTTCCACTACATAGAAAAAAAAAAGTTTGTTCTTTCCTTTTCTGCCCAGCTGAGGCACGTTTGTCAAGTGAGGATGTTTTCATGACTGAAAATAAGGGTAATCAGCCGCTCATCTCATTGCTAGAGCCAACGAGCTGTATTATTGAGTAAAGTGAGTCATTGTTATTATCGGGACAACGCTGTGCCTGTGATGGTTCACATTGTGCAGTGGATTTATTGGATATACTGTACGTGCACCAAACTAATATGTCTCTACAGCTTGTGAAACATCATCATTAGAAATGGACAGCAACAGATACCAGGATGTTAATTATATAAACATTTATAGTAGCACAACTATAGTAAGCTGTTGTAACCATTTTGGAGTGTCCTTTAGTCTTGTTTCTGATGCTGCATCATCAGAAGCTCAAGGTACAAAATCGCTATATAAGAGAAAACACGTATAATATACAGCTTCCTTGACATGCACGCCATGTTGTTTCCAGTTCAACAGAAAATAATACAATACAGTTTATGTGGCACCGTAAAACATTGTTTCGCAATGAGCACACCAGCAGTCGGCGGCTGTAATTGGATCACCACTGTTTCGTTCAGTCCATTCAGTTGGCTTGCTCAGTGTGTAGCAGGTCTTAGAAACATTCTTGCTTGATTCGGATGCGCTTCACAGTGTGCTGTACACTATTTTCAATGTATTAAAACAATACTGAAAAATATTTATGCTGCGACCATAATTGTGTTGTTTGCCCATAAACCTAAGGTTCAGTAGCTCAAAAACAAACAAACATGTGGACTACTAAGGATCATTTTACAATAATGACTGACATCCAAGTTGTTGTGACCCCAATCGGGTTTTGAATGTCACAACTGACAACTTGTGAAGGATGGTCTAGACCAGTCTAATTTACTTTAGTTTAATTAATCTCAACAGGAACATTAACTACTGTGGTTGTGAGCAAAACTGTGCCCGTATACACTTGTATTTGCTCTTATCCAGTACGTACTGAGTTCTGGCCCAGAATTCAGTCTTAAGGGGGCGAGAAATGCATGGGTTGGGGGCACAGGTGGCAAATCCAGGTCCAGAAAGTAAAAACCCTGCCACAGTTTGGCTTTAGCCCCTGAGGCTAGCTAACTAGCTCCCTAGCAGGTAAACGAGCACCATGGGAGCTAGCTAGATAGCACCTGGCGCTAAAGCCAAACTGTGGCAGGGTTTTTACTTTCTGGACTTGGATTTGCCACCTCTGGTAGGGGGGTCCAATTATTATCATTACCCTACAGACCGTACTAAACTGACCCTGCCTTGAGTGCTTAATCCTACGTCAACGTCAAAGCCATATTGGATATGGCAAAGTGAAGCAATCTGGCTTGGAGATATTCTACCACAATATTCACAATTCACAATATTCCGAATATAATTTTGCAGCATTGTGTGTCATCATTACTTTTTCTCACAATGAAGTATGTGCACCACTTAATGGCTATAAAATGCGCACTAAGAAGCAGTCAACTAAAATGCTTATGTATTAACTTGAGCGCCATTTCTTGGGGGAAAAGAACAGACATTTCCCTTCTGTTTTGTGCTTGCAATGCTATTTAATGTACTGCAAAGTGCGTTATCACATTTGGAGAAACTGAAGTAGACTGGATGTCATTCCCATGGGGTGCGCACACACAAGCTGCTGTGCATCAGTTAAATGTCTTCTTTACAGCGAAAGAAGTAAAATCTTATGCAACTCACGTCTGGAAGAATCTTTACACTCATTTGGCTAATTGGGCCGCATTGTACTTGTAAATATCACCAGTTCGCCAAACCTTACAAGTGGTCTCATGGAGGAGACTTCCATCTTTGTTCATCACAGAAATAAACTGGCTAAAATGTAGCATTCACACTCTTGCCTTCCAGGTACCTCAAGATGATTGGGGAGGATATCCCGGCGAGAAGGATGATGAGATCCCGTGTCGGCGGATGAGGAGCAGTAGCTACGTCAAAGCTATGGGGGAGGTGGATGATGATAGTGGCGATTCTGAAAGCCCCAAGACCTCCCCCCAGAAAGGCGTTCGGCCGGATGCTCTGGTCCTCAAGTCAGCCATGCACAGACCACATTTCGACTCCCATAGGTAGGTCTGGTCCAAAATACTCTATTTGTTTGTTTTGTTGACTTAATTCTCAACAAATCAAACTCATAATTCGACTGCCAAATTAATCCCTTGCTGGCAGTGTTGGGCTTTTTTTTCCTTTTCTTGAGGCACTATTTTGATACAGCTCTCCTGATGAATCTCATTCAATGTATGCATTTTTTTTTTTACATAAAAACATAAAAACTAACAGTCTTTTAAAGTTCACCTACAAGCTATACAATTCTGTAGAATCACATCCCACCCATCCTTATGTTTTGATTGCGCATGTTGCTCTCCATGACTGCTTTCAGGCAGTGTGAAACAAAGCCAAAATGTGAGAAGGCAGGGAGGCGTCATGCATCTGCCATCCTTTAGCCACTCACTTCTATTTTCGTTGGTGCTGTCACAGCAGGTTTCTGATTACTCCTACTTTAGTTCCAAAGAGACTTATTTTGTAGCGTTTGAGGGCAATCTCATCAAGCCATATGGCTGAAGGAAAACCACCATATATTCTATACAGTACCCACTCTCCATAACATTAGATAGGTAGACGTGTGACTTCTTGTCTGTCCCTTCAGCCCGGGCTACCGTTTGCAAACCATGAGAGAAATGCGGGCCCACCCAAGCGTTACGCTGGACCCGGCCACCAACTTTCATCCACCGCCCTTCCGCTCTCGCAACCAGAGTTACATGCGCGCTGTCAGCACCCTCAGTCAGGCTAGCTGCGTCAGCCAGGTGAGTGGCAAACATGCATGCTAACGAAAGCAACACAGCAGGACAAATATATTTAGAAGGGTACAGATATTGACAGTCTTATTGGAAGCTGACAGCTAATAGTGTTTTGTAGACTGAGATCAAAAAGCGTTGTTAATGTTAAAGTCAAAATTTACATTCCTCTCTATGAGTTACACGCACACACACGCACACATTGAATCTTCATTTTACAGTTAACAATGACTTAGCTTAGCAACATGCGAAATAGCAGACTGCTACTTTACGTCACAAGATTAGCGGCTAGGCACAGGGGCTGTGAGACAAAGCATCATAATTAACCACACATCAACATTTCCAGGTATTTCCCTTTTCATATGCTGCTATCAGTTGTGCGAGTCTGTTCTGGAGCTCTTTTGGACCCGGGCGGTTGCTACAGTAAAATGATTTGTGAAGTCCGTTTATGGAGAACAAGTAAGAAGAGGAAAATATGCTTTTGTCCAAAATCAAAAAGAAGTGTGCCATCAGGTTACATCTTTACATTATTAAATAAGAATTAGTGTGAAACAACTAAGGAGAATGTGATTATTATATAGTGACAATAACCTGTCACTTAGTCAACTGTTTAAATGGATTATTATTATCAACAGTATGGGGTAATTTTGGAAGCAATTATAAGTAATTTTTTTTGTAGAAATGGGTATTAAATAGTACTGTACCTACTTAGGTGGAAGGGCAAGGGATAGGGTGACCAGATGTCATTTAAACCGGAACAGTCCTGGCCAGGTTGTTTTGTCGCACTTTTACGCAGGTCCCGTCCCAATTCTTCCAGTCAGCAAACCAATTGTTTGGCCAATCTGTATGTCAATCACACAGCCATCATAGCGATTCATACGATAAACCAATTAAAAATGAATTTGACTGTTAAATAGCTTCCTATTAACTTTTACATTCAAGTTTGCGTCATATGGGAACTAGAACTACTTCCTGCTTACGTGTCTAAGAATCATGGGAGATATAGTCAGACCGAAGGGAAGCAGAGCATTTCTGGCGGGGCATTTGTTTTCATTTAATGACTTGAAGAACACACTTTTGTGTTATTTTCAGTTTCACAAACAGTGTTTTGCAAAGAAAAATGATAGCTGCATACGTGGAGAAGCAAAAAAAAAGTTGTGTTGTGCAGTTGACTCGAGGTGCGTTCACTAACCATTCACATAGTAGGACATCTCAAGTTCAACTATCCATAGAAATCCTCATTCAGTGCGCCAAACAGCAATGACTAAAACATGAGCACATTGCAGGGAGTACGTGGAAAAATGTTGTAATTTATTTGACGCACCAAAATCAAAACAGCCGAATGTCAACGGAAGTTGCAGGGGGAGGGGACTACATTGCCACAACTCCGGGACCGAGCAAAAAAGATTGGATAATGGTGAGTGCATTGGCTTCTTTAGCGCTGTTGAACTGTAAACCAAGATAGCATTTAGCATTAGCTAAAGTAAGAACACAACCACCGGTCACTAGATTGACTAGCAATTAAATTTACAAATAGTTCTTGGTGAGATTTTATTGTATTTTTTATTTTCAGCGAAATTTGAGTGTACCGGTTATTAATTTTGATCTGGTCACCCTTTGGAAGGGGTTACGGAAAATAACAAATGCTGTGCAATACAAAGCTAACATGTCTGTGTTGTGATCTACCCTCTGTTTTATTTGATTTTGACTTTCATGCAGTTTTAAGTTGGTTGGGAATTGTCAGTGGCATGTCCTTATGCTAACCCTCCTTCATATTTGCTGTGCAAAGGGGAAGAATCAAAGTGAGAAAGAGAAAGGAAGAGGAAAAATTAAGGACTGCTATTCCTGTTTTTGTCTCTCAGGTGAGTGAGACTGAGATCAATGGCCAGTTTGAGTCAGTTTGCGAGTCCGTATTTAGTGAAGTAGAATCCCAGGCTATGGAGGCCTTGGACCTGCCCGGTTCGTTCCGCACTCGAAGCCACAGTTACCTCCGTGCAATACAGGCTGGTTATTCCCAAGATGACGACTGCTTGCCTTCAATGACATCCTCCACTGTCACTTCAACTCTCAGATCCACAACAGGTAAAACAATAACCCGCTAAATGCGAGAGGGCCTAGACCACATATCCCCATGCATCCTATACATAAGCACAAACTTGACATACCTACATATGTACAGTGGGGAACCCTTGAATTTCTGAGATGCCAAGCTGATTTTCTTTCAAAGTTTTTGCATTGCCCTGACTGTTTTGATGGATTTGCTTGCGTGTCAGTTTGCTTTTTGCAAAGCTGTAAACGGGCAAAGGGGTGGGAAGGGTCGCACACACTCACCGTCACAATACCACAACATGGCACAGCCACATTCCATGGCATGTCTACAAGAAAAAGGCCCTGAGCATGTGAAACTGTGGTGTTTTATGTGTTGTCAGTCTCAGGGAGGGCTGAAGAAAGGGCACGGGCAAGGGGTCAGGGACTGGTAGATTGTAACATTTGTGCTAAGACAATAAACTACCCGCCCTCACCCTGCTCTGATGCACCTGTATGTTAAGTCATTCAGTGCCATTGACGGCTATAGACGTCAAAAATCAATTTTAACTGGCCTGGCAGTGAATGAGTGAATGGCCATATAATTGGCAGTCAAAAAATTAGAACCATTTGATAACATTAAGGTAAGTCAACAAACTGGAGAGAAAATACACATATATGCTGGTTGCACAAATTAACTGACATGACTATTTGAGGTATTGCTGTATTGTGTTACATGAAACGTCTGAAGAGCACCGTCAGGCCTACTTATGTACACGTCTGTCACAGGACCACGGGTTCAACTGATTCTATTGAAATATCCAACTCCACAAACTCAAAGTTGGAAATTTGTTGGATAAATTCAGGATGTTTTAAGTGTGACCTCACAGCTTTATGTGACACGGTATTTGCAATATCGATCCAAAAGTTAGGTTTCTTTGTGCAAGCAGAGCTTTTGCAGCACTTCCCTCACCAATTGCGTTTGGTGTTTGCCGTAAAGAGTAAAGCTATGAACCCTATTGAAACATTTTTCTTTAAATATGTGCACTATACCCTGCTTTTTTGTACTTTACTTTTCTGTCAGTTTAAAATGGAAACCGTTGTGGGTTTTTGTTTTCCTGTACAATTTGGATTTTTTTGTATTTGATTTAAATCAATTTGGTTTCCATCTCCAATTTCTTCTCTGTGACAGAAGCACTGAGGATAGATGAGTGCTCTCCAATCCCACCGTCTTATTTGCTGAACTTGAAACAGGCCAAAGAAGCAAAATTTTTCAGGATTCAATAGAAAATTGACAGCTAACATTTTGCCGACACAGAGGAAGGGCTCCCTGGGTGGTGATTGGCTGTCTCCAATTCAAGCTTCTCTCTCCCTACAGTGCAATACTTGGCCTAGAAATTAATGTTACCCGTATTGGTTGGATCCAAAATTGATGTCGTTTGTCACGGTAGCATACGAGCAGATCTAGTTATGCCTGAATTGTATCAAGGTATCGCCTGTGAGGATAGTGGGAGGGGAAGGGATGCCGTGTGGTGCTCTGTAAGGCAGATGAGCAGCAAACCCGTCTCCATTTGACCAACCATCTCTTGAAGGATAACCAGGGGGAAAGAACAACTGGAGGCATCAGTGATGATTGTTGCAGGTATTTTATTAATACTGAAGCATACATATATCTATGTATATGTGTTTGCACTGCCTTCTCAGTGAATAAAATAGCTCTTAACTTCAAGACCTTCTATAAGGAACTGGTAGACTAACTTGAGTAAACAACTCACAAAACTCAAATTTCTGCACTGGATCAACAGCAGAAGCGAACGCAACGCTGACTTTTGTGAGTTGTTTGCAGTGCCGGTACGAAGTGTGCGTAGACATCTGTAAATGTAAATATTTGAGAGGTGTATACTTCCCAAAATTCCAAATGTTTTCATTTTGCAATCATAGAATCGCCACTGTCTCAGATGTCTCATATGTGAACGTCTTTTCTTTTTTTTTTCTTCCCATGAAAGTGTGGCTTCTTGTTACAAGCAGGGAGTGGCAAAGTATACCCTTTTGGCATGGAGTCTGTCAGCTGTCTTTGACTGTGGGATTGCAGCTCTCCCTTGTGCAGCCATCAAGTTGGGAGTAGGGGTGGGGTCAAATTAATCACCTTGGACCTCATATGTTCAATAGGGTTCATAACTGTTTCGTGGTCCAGTGGGTTGTGAATCTATCACTCTCTTAACATCTTTTCGTTCGCACTAAATGGCACAAAATTATCGTCTCACTGAAACATTTTGATGACTCAATTCTACGATAATCAAATGCTGATTTGATGATGATTGATGTGTTTGATTCCACTCTTTTCTGTGCTGTGCAGTAAAAAAGATGGAAAGAAGCTTGTTATTTTTTGACATGACTGAGAAGGCAGTGTAAAACATTGTGGAAAGCCTACAGTATGTGAGTTCTGTGACACTACAGTCCTTGTTAAAGGGTCAATCCCCCCAAAAATCTTTACAGTAATATGTTGTGCATGTCCCACTAGTTTAAACATGGCATTCTGATTAATATTGTTTTTGTGGAATATGAGTTAAGTAGTAAAATCCACTTATTTTTATCCATCGCAGGGGGCGGCCATTTTGCCACTTGCTGTCGACTGAAAATTACATCATAGTTGCTCAGGGCTCACTCAGGTAACGACCAATCACGGCTCAGATTCAGAAAACAGGTGAGCCATGATTGGTCGTTACCTGTGCTACTGTGACGACATATTCAGCTGACAGCAAATGGTAGTACAAAACAAAATTGACAATAATATGTTATATGTGACCTCACTAGTCTAAACATGGCATTTTGATTATTATTACATTTGTGGAATATGAGTTATGCAGCAAAATCTAGCCATTTTTATCCATCTCGGGGCTCAGGCGACGACCAATCACAGCTCACCTGTTTACTGAAGCTAAGCTGTGGCTGGTTGTTACCTGAGACCTGAGCCACTGTGATGTCATTTTCACTCGACAGCAAGTGTCAAAATGGCCGGCTTCTGATATTGATAAAAACGACTGCATTTTGCTATTTAACTCATATTCCACTAACACAATATTAACCAAAATACCGTATGTAAACTAGTGGGGCTGCATAGAACATATTGTCCCCAAAAAATTGCGGGGTTACTTCCCCTTTAAGACATTTACAGAGCCAAAAAAAATGAAATAACCGAGAGTCACAAAGAATGATTTGCATTAACAAATTTAAATATATTGAAACAATGCTATATTCTACAGGAAAGGATTAGGACCAGTGAAGAGAGAGAGAAAAAGGGTTAGTAGGATTCTCATTTTATTCTCAGAATTCTGACTTTAAAGTGAGAATTCCAACTTTAATCACAGAATTCTAACTTTAAAATGAGGATTCTCACTTTATTCTCAGAATTCTGACTTTAAATTGAGAATTTCGACTTCAGTTAGAATTCTGACTTTAATCTCAAAATTCTCGCTTTATTCTCAGAATTCTGAGAATAAAATGAGAATCCTGCCAACTATTAATTGTGGGGAAAAGTTAGAAAATCTAAGAGAATTCTCACTTAAGAGTCAGAATTCTGGGATTTAAATCAGAATTCTCACGTTAAAGTCAAAATGCTGAGCATAAAATCAGAATCCAACTTTTTTTTTCTCTTCACTGGCGCTAATCTACTTTTGTAATATTCTGTATCTTGGCGAAACAACAACAAAAAAAGAGTTGCACTGTGCATGTGAATCACCAGCTAACTCACATATTGTATGTTTGTCATAGATATGTGTAGTCGATTCTCTAGTTGAGAACCTCAATCAAATCACTCTCCAGCTGTTCCTTTCACCTTGCATTTTCCTGTTTGCATATTCAAATCTTTCTTCCAGAGGGATATGATGTTGTGGATGCGACCTCTTTTCTAATTGACGACATGATAGAGGACGATGACGGTGCCAGCTCCTCTGCCTATGCAGAGCTGGAGCGGCTGGAGAGGGAGACGGTGACTGCTCGCAGCCAGCACAGTACTAGCTCCACCGTAACTGCCATCTCAGTGCCCCCAGCGACGCCGCCATCGTACAGGGTCCCCAGTGCCTCGCCCATGGCCACTACTGAGCCACCGGTCCCTCAAGCCATCCAGGCCTTCAAGGAATCCGCAAACATGGTCGCTGCCTTCAACATGCAGTGGAAGGACGAAATCTCCGCCATGCGCTACGAGCTGGCAGAGCTACGGCGAGACGTCTGCGGGGAGCTGAAGACTTTCAACAGCAATTTCTTCAACTTCACTCAGTGCTACAACATGTGGACTTTGTGCCGCGAGCCGTGCAGCGACGGCACCACGCAAACACAAGACAGAGTGTCCGTTGGAATCCAAGCAGGATCCAGCTGGTCCATTCGGCAGCATACGCAGGACAAGTCGGTGATGTGTCAACCTGAGCCGGCGCCGTTCAGCATCATGGATTTAATCAACCCGCCCCGAATCGAGATCATAGAGGGAACCCCCGAGAGCACACCGGAGGGTTCAGGCAGTCCTGCGAGCCCGCTTCCAATCGAGGACTTCCCATGGGAGATCAACAAAAAGCAAAGGGTCCCTAAACCGCAAGAAATGTGCGGCCACACAGGTGGCCACAGAAGTGCCAGTCTTGAACTGTGGTGCAGAAAGTACACCAGTGGGCCCATGTCGTATATGTCGATGTCATTCTAATCACACCCATCTGTCCCTGTATAGGCCGAGATGAGGAAGCCATTGTCAAACTTGGTATTTACATTTTAAAAAAAAAAGGCTGTTAGTCCCTTTACTCTCTGCACACGCAGTCTGTCATCTGTCAAACAGGTTCTTCTAAAGTTCTTTTAACAGCCTCCAAGAGACCACTTCCATTTTCACCTTCAGACTGAGGTGAGGTGAATGTGAGCGAGATGGTAGCTGATCTTTCGATCAACAAGTGCCGATAAGAGCAGCATTGTCTTTCCTCAGTTGTCTTAAAAAATTGCAAAAATACAAAATTGAATATCTGAAGGTCAGTTGATGAATTACATTGAGTTGGTTTGTCTCCAATTTCTCCATGTAAAAACATGATCTTCACCACCTGCGTATACTGTGAATAACTTTATAAACCCTAAAAATTGTTTTCTAATGAATGCATCCAAAAGAAAAATATATATGTATTCACATTAACTTTTAAGTTATTGCAATCAAAGTGTTTTGGCCTTTTATTTATTTTTTTAAGCCTATTTTGAATATTTCAACCACCAAAAGTAGAAACAAAACTTAACACCCAATTCACACTGACTGCGGAACAGCCGCGGTGCGTTTTTTTTTTATTATTTTGTCATGTTTAATTTAATCTGAGCTCGTTTTTTGTCTTAAATGTCCAACTCATGTAATACTATCTCGTTAGCTCGTTTTACTCCCCCCAAAAATGAGTTTGCAAACGGTTTTATTTTGAAATCTACCTTTATGCCGACGTCGACTTCCTGTCCAGCTCGTGTAATTTCTTCAGCTTCATGAAAGTCCGCAAGCGTTCCGCATGCGGCGTCCGGAAAAAAATAGAACACTTGCGGAAACCTTCCGCAGCGCCGCACCTCATACGCACCGCACTGCAGCTGGTGTTCTGGATTGGAATTGACACGCAGACTCAAATGCTTTCTATTCCTAGCGGCGGCCGTACGGAAAACGCACCGCGTCTGTTCCGCAGTCAGTGTAAATTGGGCGTAAACCTCTAAAAAAGGGTTTAATAACATGGTAGAGCTTGAGGTTATGAACCTTAAAGTTAAAGTCAACCTTAAACATTTTTGGACAATAATTTTATATGTGACCTCACCAATCGAAACATGACATTCACTTGTAGTCGACTGAAAATGACATCACTGCTCAGGGATCAGGCAACGACCAATCACAGCTCAACTGTTTTCTGAAGGTGAGCTGTGATTGGTTGTTACTGAGACCTGGGCAACTGTGATGTCGTTTTGGCTTGACAGCAAGTGGCAACATGGCCGCCTTCTCATATTGATAAAAATAGCTGGATTTTGCTGCTTAAATCATATTCCACTAACACAATATTAACCAGAATACCGTATTTAGACTACAGTAATTTCTGGACTAAAAGGCGCACCTGACTATAAGTCGCGCTAGCTAAATCTGGGGAATATTCGATTTTGCTACACATATAAGACGCACCCAACTATAAGCCGCAGGTATTTTAATGTTACCGCACCGGTTTCCCGCTACTTTCTTTTCCATAATGAGGGTCGCTCTCATTTTGTCTCTCGTACTGTATTTGGGCTCACTTGGTTTGTTTTGCTCGGACTCTCTTGCGCTTCCTTTATAGTGCGCCCCCTTGTGATCTGATGGACAAGCCGCACCTTTGTATTAGCCGCAGGGTTGAATGCAAGTGAAAAAAGTAGCGGCTTATAGTCCAGAAATTTCTGTAGTGGGGCTGCATAGAACATATTATTGTCAAGAAATATTTTGGGCTGGTTGACTTCATCTTTAAAATAAGTCGAAAAACCTTGAAGTTGCACAACATTCAAATGAGGAAAAACAATAATGGTGATCATTTAGAACAAATGGGGATAGCTTCGAAAGCTCCATTTATGTTCCACTCATGTTTGTATATAATTGTACAATTTTGTATAAATATATATAAAATATATTCAAATATTTACTGTACTGGTTGTACTGGTTGCAGTTAAAAATATACTGTGTTGGGTGAGGAGTGAGATAGGTTAGTAAAGAGGAGTAAATTTGGTTCGAAACCAAACACAGCACCTTTTCCAAGTCTTTGAGGCTATTTATTTCATCATGTCCATTACTTGGGTGGTAGCAACGGTCACTGAAAGTTTACAACAATCTCATTTTGGTGCATGAGTCTAAAAAAATCCCAATTGGAGGTGGTGGAATTTTGGGCAAAATTTGAAATCTTGCTACGGAAAAATCCGTCCCCAAATATAGACAATCAGAGCCGCTGAGGGGCTCTACCTCGCCGATAAGTCCCCAGAGGTGCAGTACGGTACCAGTGAATGTACTAACACCGCCTCACTAGTGATGGCCTAGCTAGGCTCCTGCCTAATCGTAATGGGTGGGAGCCGCTGTTGAGTTTGTCGGTCATGACACAATAGTAGCCCATTAGCCGCTAGCATTCCCTCTCACCATTCATCCGCTGCATTATCTCGTGGTGTACCAAAGTGACAGAAAGCATCTACGGTATATGTTTTTGAAGCACTTATATCGCAGAGAATTGTGATGTATCACAGCCCTGATTTAAATGTGAACCTGTCAATGGTAATTCCATCAAATCTATAAGAAATACAGACCTGCTAACTAGACATCATCAACTCCTGTTTCCATGCTAGCGTCATATTGAGCACAATGAATTGCGCCATAATGGAGGTCTGTGTGGATGTAGCTTAATTCCCCATGGCTGCCATTGAAGGCTGCAAACTAGTCAAGACTGAATCAACAGTGCCTCTGCTGGTTGCATTTCAGTACTGCACACCATTTATCACCCATCACTTTCAAATGATCAGCATCAAACAACTTAAGGCTAATCAGTTATGTCCAGCCTTGGGAGTACGGTTCTCAATTATTACGTTGAATAATTTTGACATTGCAAGGTATCATTTGCAGCAGAAGTATGTGAAGGAAAAGGTTGATTGATGGGTAGAGGCTCAAATTCATTGTTGCTATAGCCCACATGTGCAATACTTAAGATTTTCTGTTATATATTTAAATGTCAACAAAAAGCAGGTTTAAAATGATTTCAGTGAAGGCATATGACTGTGAAATATCTAGCTTATAAAGATTTATATGTATACACTACAGTACATTGGAAAAAAAAAAGACATTATTCGAGGGAATTGCGGTGGCATTTCTCAACAATATTTTCTCCTTTTCTGGGGGAATGCAAGGTGATTTTAAGGTGCTGGCCAATCATGATGTCTCCAATCTGTATTCATTCATTCTATGCAAATTCTTGGTTCTTTGGTGTATTTTTTGGGGTCATCTAGATATTAAGTTATATTAAGTTGCTCGTGATACAATGGTCTTTACTTTTGGTGACATTTTCTTTTAGAATTATGTTGTAATAAACTAAAGTTAATTTCTGCACTTGCTTGTTTTCACTGATCACAATCAAATCTTTAGCTGGTGAATTTCTTTTGTAGAAGCATCACAAGTCGTTTTTAATTGTTGATTTGAAATGCTGTGCAAAGTCATATTTTCCTAAAAAAAAAAAAAAAAAGTTAAAAAAGGAAAGAAAGAAAAATCTGGAATTTAGTAAACCTTTTTGAGTTATTTTGATTTTCATCTAAATGTCATCATTTTTCCAAAGAATGTACCCGTCCCTTGATATAAGTAAAGAAATGTAGCAACAACAATCAACACTTTGGTCTAGAAATGATTTTAGAATAAACACATGAAAAAGAGACATTTGAAAATTGAGAGGAAATGGGTAAAAAAGGTATTATTTATTTTTCCAATGAAACATATAATTGGCTTTTTGTTTATTCATCCCATTATATTTGTTTGGGAATTGCGTTGGGAATATGTTGTCACCCAGAGATCTAATGAAACAACTGTGCCAAAATGTATGACGCGTAGTTATTAGGACAAAAGCTTTTGAATGGATCTTAAGTTGCACTGTTTTTGTTTTTTGTTTTTGAAATGTATTTAAGCCCTTGGTTCTCTTTATGGATTTCTTCAAGAGGAAATGTCAAAAATGTGCTTCTCTGTCTTTATTTTCAGGGATCTCACACTGCAATGTTTCTGATTCTGATTGATGCTCTAAAACAACCCTTTTGAATACAATCGCTTAGCCTGCATTTGTTAGCTTGTGCTTTAATTTTGTAAATGAATCAAACATTGTATGTAATACTTTTTTTTTGCTTTCAAATTATGTTTGCTTACTGTGGTGTTTTTGTGAATTTTTATTCCAAATTTTCTTGGCCTTATGTATTTTTCATAAATTGATATAAAACCTTGAATTAAAAATGCTTAGAATGTTTATGTTGATGCTAATTTAATGGGGGTCATAGCTTTACAATAACATCCGACAAAACAGTTGCACGCAGCGAGTTGCTTACCATAAAACACATCAAATATACTTCATAGCTCTTTTCAGGGATTTCTATTTTTATTTCATTTTATTTTTAAGAAAGCTGTCATTTTTTGGTTGGTTATTATTTCCTTTTTCTTTTATTCCCCATTTTAGGCGCCCGTAGCTTAGCTGGGGGGCGTAGAGAGTACGGTAGGTCCGGTAGGGAAAAGCTTTATTATTTCTTTCTTTTATATGTTTCATACATTTTGTCTGACTCATCGACATTTTTCACTTAGTAGAAAAGAAAATGATGTCATGCTCACACGAGTGTATTTAAACTGTCTTCATTTTTTCTCACATTGAAGTCAGTGGTAAGTTTGTACATGATAAAGGAATTTAAAAAAAAAAATACTGTAGTTGCCATCATATTCGTAGTAGCACTTCTGTATTATTTCCTTTTAACAGCTGACCAGAGCATGGATTTTTTTTTTTTTCCCGTCCAAATTCCACATTTTAGTTTGTATTATTTGCTGTTTATTTTAATTTATTTACAATTTAATGTCCGTTAAATCCCATTGGTTTGAACACTAATGCATCCTCTTGCTTTCAACATTTGACGGAATCAATTATGGCTACTCTATCTTTGTTTTTTTAAATCTACTGGCATGCAGTAAGGCAGGTTATAACCAAATAAACAGCTTTGTTCTACAAACCAGCACAAATCAATGCTCTTTTTACAACTCTGAATAATAACATTGTGACTTTTACATTAAATAAAGTGGAACCTCTAGATTTAAACAACCCTAAGTCCTAATTCAAGTAAAATGTTGGGGAAACATTTTAGAGTTCAAATGATTTATGTGCACTTGTTCGTTGACTTTTTTTTGCAATTTTTTCCCCCCAAAAGAATATAGTACAGCAAAATACTCAAGTGTATTCCTGCATGTGATGGGATTGGAAGTGCTAGTGGAAAAGTAACATTATTGAGCAACAGAAAATAAATGTAATACTTCAGTCATTTCAGAGGAGCCAGCAACCGTATTAAAGCCATGTTCTGTTAGATTTACAATGAACATAAAATAAATTTGCACTAACAGCAAACTTTAAAAAAAAACTTTAAAATACAGCTTGACAGTAGTTGTTGTTAAACATATATTTTTTTTTTTAAATGAACACTGTCTGATCATGTTAGTGCATTACAAATAATATAAAATTGGCATCCATGCTAGCGCTAACAAAATGTAAGGATCCAGCATTATTAACAGTGATGGTGTTATACTTATTACAAGTCAGGATTTCATTAATACGAGTTTGGAGCTGCTATGCTGAGACAAAATAATCACATGTTACTTTTTCTTAAGTTTTTTTTTATTTTTTATTAATCATTTGGAGCGATTTATTTTTGGAAATCCAGCATATGACCACATGAAACTAGCAAAAAGACAAATTATTCAGATCATACCTTGTTGACACTGATTTGTATTGGTTTGTTGAGATATTATCATACATGTAAGGTTGCACCACCTTGCATCCATGGGGGCATCACCACTGTATGTATCTATGTATGTGGCTACCAAACAACATGCTTGTTTTATTGTGCAAACTCTATCAGTAAATATATATATATTAAAAAAAGAAAAAAAAGAAGACCAACCTTTTGAATGTAGGAAATCCAATGGCAGGATCATGCACACTCTCAAGTGTCCTAGATGTCCTTTGTCAGATCACTCATACATCTCTTCATCCGCTCAGCCATCTTCACGAAACAACCCTCACGCTCGATCAAACATGGTGATGATACAGCCTATGACATGCACAGAATATTGGTTATTACTCAGTTGCACATCAATCAATAACTTGAATGTTAAAGGTTACAGAAATGGGATTTTAAACCCAGTTATCCATTTTCTTTACCCCTTATAATCACTAGGGTTGTCGGTGAGCTCGAACCTATCCCAAACGCTAATAACAATTGGGTCCAAATTAACCCAAACTGGGTCAAAAAGGGACAGACTCAACATTTTTGGGTTCAATTAACCCAAAACATCGGGACATATGAATAACCCACAAACCAAGCCAAGGTGAAATGAATAACCACAAAGCAAAAAAAAAAAAAAATTGGGTTCATTTGTGGGTTATTTTTAATTTGACCCAACATTTTGGGCTAAATACCTCAAAAAGTTGGGTTGGTTCATTTTCGACCCAATTCAATTGGATTATTCAACTAAACCAACAAGTTGGGTCCAATGAATAACTCGCAAAACCACCCAAGAATTGGTTTGATTTGTGGCTAAATACATCAGAAAGTTGGGTCAAATGAATAACCCACAAAATAACCCAATTTGAGGGTTGTTTTGTGAGTTATGAATTTAATTTGACCCAACTTTTTTTGTATTACTTTTTTTTTAACTAATTCATCGCAAAATTTTCCCTAATTAATCCCGATTAATCGCATTTTTCAGCTATTATTTTCGACGAAGAATGTAACAGATTGGAATGAATGTAAAAAATTATCAAATATAAAGTATATTTGGATTCAAAATAGCTTTCTTTGATCCTTGAATACGATTATTTTCCTGTCAAATAAAACGGTTGAACACAACGATCAAAAAAACTGAGACATCTTTACATCTTATATTCGTCTCAAAGAAACAGTAGGGTGGAAACTTGGCCAAGATGACCCAGGAAGCTGAGATTTGTTTTTAGTCAATATTCAAAAGAAATGGAATTAATGTTTGTATGTGAATACAACAGTACAGGATTACATTTCAAAGGTCATATTTTTTTGTTTTGTTTGAATCAAATTATTTTTTCGCTCACTGTGATGGCGTCACCGGTACTGCAAACTGCACATGAAGTCGCTGTTTGCAGAGCCCCGAGATTAAATGTTCACCATTAAAAGGATTAGTTTTATGTGGCTTCGAGGCTTTAGAAGACTAATATTTACCCTAATCTTAATTTACATATAATTGTCCCCTGCTGAAATGAGGCAGGATTAGCATACCACGCGCAGCCACGCAATCACTCTGTTCCATCTCCAGCCCCCATGCTCATGCACAGCTCGTCAGTCATTGCACGTCATTAAGTAGCAACCCGCCTGATCTGATCTGCGTCAGAGCGGCCTCTCACCAGCCTCTCTGCCAGCCCGACATCGCAACTGTGGCAAAGACGGCGTCTGGCGCGAAGCGAGTGGACCGAGTCGCTCGGCGGGGAGTGACTTGTTCGAACTGTTTGCAACGATCGTCTTGAAATTTAAATCCAGATTACAAAAAGTGGACAGTTATTGAAATGGTCTGTTACATTAAGACTTAATATCAAGACACAAGTCCTTGCAAGTGTCTTTGTGTTTTTTTTATAGTGCATGTATGAAATTCTACTCAACTTGCTGTAGTCCAGCAAGTAGTCATGGTTAAAAAAATAAATAAAAAATGCTGTATTGTCTTTACGAAGGCACTCCAGAGATCTCAGATTATTATCTATTTCAGTTGCAATGCGAAATTTCAACATTGTTTTATAATTGTCTTGTGAATATGTGTATGTATTGTACGTTAAGATAACATGTTACTGTCTGTTTTGAGATGACGCATGAGTAGTATGATATGGATTGACCGTTACAAGTACATCATGATACATGGGCAATATATTGATTTAAATTCAGATTATTATTTTTTTAAAGATTGATCATATTTGGGATTTTGGACACTAAACAGATTGTAAACGTAAAAAAAAAAAATATTCTATGCGGATTTGAGAAATTGGTTGCCCACTGTGTGATGACATTGGAAGTGGAAAAAGAAACACAGGTAAAGCTGGACAACCTGAGCTATTACATATTAGATAATGAAATTGTCTTTGGTCACCAACCGAGCTCATTAACACTGCAAAAAAAGAGACTGCAGTAAATCCAGAATACCTGCGTTCCTTTCCTGACTGATGTAACAAATGCATTTGCAAGGAAAATACATCAATAATTGCTTAAGAATTGAGTCTGTTTTGCTATGTAAATGTAGTTCCCAGTACTTTTTTTTTTTTAATCTGTGTCACACTTGGACGAGCCTCCAATAACTGGCTCTGCTTGGCTCTTGCAGGCATTCAGTTTCGTCTCCCTACTTCGTGCAGTGTGGACCGCGCTCAGCCACCACCAGGTACCCGTCAGTTGCCATCTTTTAGCTTGACTTCATAGTTAGTTGGTTAGTTAGTTAGTATTAAAAAGTATTTCTACAAACCTTATCTGTGGTGCAGGTTTGGGCAAAGCTGTGGCTCAAAGAATGAAATGATAAATTATTCTTCCTTTTTTTTTGTGCCTTGGTGGAGGTCTGTGCTCAACTGAGTAAGCTAATTTTGGATTGTGTTACAGAGACACCTTGAAGATGCAGCCTTCTAAATTCTCATAGAAATTCAATTGTACGACAGCTGATGAAAGCGTCTCGTTATGATCTTTGAATCTGAAAACTCATTGTAGCATTAATAGCAGTAGTTGGAGCCACAATTGTTTTCAAAAACTACAGGAATATATGTACGGAAGCAAGGAGCTGCCAATGTGGAGTAAACATTTTTGAGTGACAAATAGGTTCAAATGTATTTACAAGTACATTTGAATATATTAAATATGTGCGAAATTCGAACATACCGGTACTCGAAAAAATACATTTAAAGGTATTTGAAAATACATTTGAACGTTATTGGTAGGCTAAATGCTAAAAACATAGCACGTCCCATGCCACGGTGTATTGATTTTACACAGGCGCAAGTAAAAAAAAAAATTTTTTTGGTCATTTTTGAGTGACAAATAGGTTCAAATGTATTTACAAGTACATTTGAATATATTAAAAATATGTGCGAAATTCGAACATACCGGTACTCGAAAATACATTTAAAGGTATTTTAAAATACATTTGAACGTTATTGGTAGGCTAAATGCTAAAAACATAGCACGTCCCATGCCACGGTGTATTGATTTTACACAGGCGCAAGTAAAAAAAAAAATTTTTTTGGTCATTTTTGAGTGACAAATAGGTTCAAATGTATTTACAAGTACATTTGAATATATTAAAAATATGTGCGAAATTCGAACATACCGGTACTCGAAAATACATTTAAAGGTATTTGAAAATACATTTGAACGTTATTGGTAGGCTAAATGCTAAAAACATAGCACGTCCCGTGCCACGGTGTATTGATTTTACACAGGCGCAAGTAAAAAAAAAAATTTTTTTGGTCATTTTTGAGTGACAAATAGGTTCAAATGTATTTACAAGTACATTTGAATATATTAAAAATATGTGCGAAATTCGAACATACCGGTACTCGAAAAAATACATTTAAAGGTATTTGAAAATACATTTGAACGTTATTGGTAGGCTAAATGCTAAAAACATAGCACTTCCCATGCCACGGTGTATTGATTTTACACAGGCGCAAGTAAAAAAAAAAATATATTTTTTAAATGCTAATTTTTTAGCATCTGGCCTACATTATACCAATATATACATTAAGTAGGTGAACACTGTTTATTCATAATTTTGAGGCTTTATTATTATGTCTACAGTGCATGATTTCCATTCGGCATTTTCCCCATAATGCCACGGGGTGCATGCATGTTTAAGTCAATACCCCGTGGCATTATGGGGAAAAAAATGCTACGTGTTTAGCATTTAGCCTACATGTACGTTGGAACATACTTGCAAAATACATTAGTGCTGTCAAAGTTAAAGCTTTAAGCTAAAAGTTACCCACGTCCGCATTTCTATACAGTATATCTACTGCTAATTAGCATGCAAGGTTTGTTCTGTGCTGCTCTTCTCTTGCCGTCGCCTATATAGATGGCATAGTCGCCACCTTTCAGACATGCTTCGAGTCATGCAGTCTTGAAATGGCAGCGGGTCATTGTGGAGGAGATAATTACATCATGAGCAAGAATAAGGTTGTTATTTTGCCTTTAGTTGCTGGAGGCGTCCCCTTGTCTGACCTACAGTGGACTGGTGAGGATTACTTTCAAAACTGGTCTCTCCAGTGAACATCCATTAGAATGTGTCCAAATAATTATTTCGATCTGAATTTGCGTTCCTCTATTTGGGGCTAGCAGGACAATTTAGCCGAGCAACAGCTACATTCGATAGCAATGACATTCAGCTTGATTTATTCCTGACGCAACCTCCAGTGTCTGTTGACTGAACTGTGCAGCAAACAAATCACATTCAAACACACGCAGACGGAACCGGCAGCACAAAGGACGGAATGCCACAACCAGTCTTTCAGTTGAATTAGTGAAGACTTTAGTCTCTTAATGATGTGCTTCAATTGAGGGCCCTTTGGGGATTAAATGCTCAAGAGGGAGCGAGTGAGGTCAATGACATGAAATGGTAACAAACAAAACAATTTGGCAGAAATAAGCTAGGCTACGTTTACATGATATCTAAAGTTAGTTTTGAATGTTTCGATGTCAAATCTGTGGTCTTCCGTTTGCAGCGTTCAGCTGGTGGGCACGTCTGTATGTGACAAGTTCAGTGTTGAAATGAAGTCAGATGGCTGGAAGATGTAAAAATAGACCATGTGGTGTTTCATATTGCCTGAGTCACAAAGCTTCATTTTGGAATCCGCCCACCGTCTCCTGCAGCACTGCGGCCCCTTCAAGTTGGAAGGAAGTCAAGTCGGCGATGGGATTTGTCTTAACGGAATTCTCCTGGTTTTGTTGCACTTAATTAGCTCTGAGTCAAGTAGTCTGCATCCTTGTGAGAGTGCTCTGACTACACCTGTTAGCATTGATGTAGGATTTTTAGCAGGCATCAGATATCTTCAGATATCTCTATTTTCGACAGCGTATGATTCCATGACTATCAGGCTAATACAGTTTTTTTTTTACAAGTTTTTTCTAGTAACGCTCATAAATAATTTGCACTCAAAAGTAACCCAATTATGGATCAAAACTGGACCGATACACTTTATGGCTCAATTTGACCACATTTTCTGGGTTGACCCCATTTTTGGACTCAAGTAAAGGATCTGACCAATTTTGAGTTGTGTTACACTAAAAGACCCATTTCTTCGGTCCATTTTTGACCCATAGAGTGTATGAGGACTAAAAATCCAGAGTTCTGTGTTCCCACTCAGCTTTCATTTGCACTTGATAGGGCAACTTCCTTCTTTTGACCTTCTTTTGACTGCCCCAGTAACCGCAGACATTTTTCACTCGGGTGCTTTGCAACCTACACAGCAACATCTCCCCAGTCACTTTAACCCGGCTAAAAGTTCCCATCATGCTTTTCAGCCGCTTGCCTATAGTCTCTGGGGATTCTTTTTTTTCATGACGTTTTGGTTTGTATTCATTTTCTACCCTTGTTTTGCCTTGTCCTCGTCTTGTCATCCTGCTTGTGCTATCCAGCGGTGTCATATCCTCCTAGTTTCAAGAAGACCCCACCTCCTGTGCCCCCGCGCGCCACCACCAAGCCTCTTATCTCTGTGACAGCCCAGAGCAGCACCGAGTCCACCCAAGATGCCTACCAGGAGGGGAGGCAACCTCGGGGCGGTCTGTGGACCACCGACAGCCTCGGACGTCCCATCTACAGCTCCATGGACAGCCTGGACAGCTCCAAAGCGGTCACGATGGCCATGGAGTCGGCGGCGCCAAAGAGGCACGCGTCTTTGGGTAGCCACACCTCCATCCAGACATGTGACAAAGCCGTGTTAGTATCCAAGGCGGAAGAGTACCTCAAAACCCCGAGATCCTCTATCGGGATACAGGTATGTGCAGCATAACGACCGAACTGTAATGATCGGCTTGAATCTTGGGTTCATAGGCGCAAGATGTTTCCAGTCAAACCTCATTTAAATTGTCCAATGGCTTTACAACTGGTAGATTCTCCAAGTGCATTTAGTCATAGCCGGAGGGTGATTCTTGGTCAGTTTGAGTTAAATCTCCATTAGGGATGGAGTTAAACATCCACACAGACTTGACTAGGTGAATGTTTAACTCAACTGGCCATAACTAACTTGCATGTTGTTCTTTTTAGACCACAAACTACAGTAGACTCAACAGTGCCTCCTGTTTGTTGCATCCAAGTAGTGCACTCCATTTTTCTTCGATTGGTTCAAGGCGAGATTCATCCACAATCCATTCCAGACAACAGACAGAATTATTAATGACCAATAAATTAAAATGCCAAAATGGACTCTTCAAACTTGTCTATGCTTTACTATAAGGTTGACATCTCAGCAGTCTTAGACTCAGGTATTGTTTTGTTTTGTTTTCCTGAAGATGAAGGTATTATCTTCTAAATCTAAAGGACCAAGGCCAGATCCTGAGCAGATTTGTCAAATCAGATCCAGAAGGCCAGGTCCAGACTTAGGGCAGAAAAGATCCAAAGGGCCAAATGCTGACCTGGTCAAAAGGACTAGGTCCAAAAACACCAGATCCTAACTAGGTCTAGGGGACCAAGGTCAAGTCCTGACCAGGGATATCAGCAAAGGTCCAGAAAGCCAGACTGGGGACAATTCAGGTCCATAATACTAGATCTAGAAAACAAGGTCCTGACCAGGTCAGGAAGGCAAGATCCTAAATTGTAAACATACAAATTTACCTGCGAGTTGAATAGAAACACCTGTGGACCTGGATTTGCCACCTCTGATGCAAACCATTCTGAACAGGTTCCTAGAGAAAATATAAGCCACGGCACAGTGGAAGAATGACGTGTGAAAATTTTCAAGCTGCTCTTTGGAATAGTAGACACGTTTGTTTATATTCTGATTGTCAAGTTGCGCCATCTCTTCAACAGGTGGAAACTGTGACAGACTCTGAGACTGAAAGCAAAGGCCTTCCTCAGTTTCACTCTATAGGTATCCAGGTGGAAGATCACAAAAGGTATGCGGCACTTTTCCTTTTCGTCAAATGTGACATTGACTTGTAACCATGTCCTGGATTTGTCCGTCAATAATAACGATATGACGTTTAGGCGTGGGCGGGTCAAGCGCTCCAACAGCGTTACCACCGCAGTGCAGGCTGACATGGAACTGGAGGGCTTCCCCTCCATGGAAGACAAGGGTCTGCAGTTCGGTGGCGCTTTTGGTCGCCACTCTGAGCCGAGCACCCCCACGCAGTACGGGGCCATCCGCACGGTGCGCACGCAGGGCCTGTTTAGCTACCGGGAGGACTACCGGGCCTCCAGCGGGCCCCCCAGCCCGCAGCCTGAACCCTGGCTGGCCGAACCTAGCTTGGAGGCCCAAGAGACGGGTCGAGTGTCTCCTCTTCGCAGGGACGGCGGATGGTTCATGCAGCTTCTTCACAATGAATCCAAAAGGATGGAAGGATGGTGTAAAGAGATGGAGAGGGAGGCTGAGGAGCACGATCTGTCGGAGGAGAGTGAGCATCTCTCTTTTTTTGCTTTTGTCTTATAACGTTTGTTGGAGGACATCTTTTATTATCAGAGTGAATACTATGAATGAATTAAGATTCAAAACTGTAGGTATTGTTAACATTTGTCATTTCTCAAGTCCACTTTATAATACTCCCCTTTAATTTGAAATTATTTATTTTGAAAAAAAAATACAAATATTATTAACAGGATTCTACAGTAGTTGATTGAATTCAGGATTAATATTAGTCATATCTTTTACCAGCTAAAATTAAAATACACTGCTCCACATGCTATTTGTGTTGATGCTGTTGTTAAAATCTTTCTCTGTTTGCAGTTCTAGGGAAAATCCGGAGTGCGGTAGGAAGCGCTCAGCTGCTAATGTCCCAAAAGTTTCAGCAGTTTTACTGGCTGTGTCAGCAAAATCTGGTGAGTGATGGACAACAAAACCTTTATGTACTGTTGAAAATCCCCTCAGTACCGCACAAACATGTTTTTAATTTGCTTCTTAGAGAGTTGCATTATGGGTAAATGTACCTACCCTTCCCTCGTCTCCCTGCCTGAGCTTTAAGAATCGTGTTTGCCCTCCAGCAAAAGACCGCAGCAATCAATAGAGAAACGGTCCCTCCGCCGCCGTCGAGGCCTCTGAAAACGAAAGGGGAATTCCAATCGGAAGGACTTGAGCCCTTCCATTAATGCACATAGGCAGCAGTTTGAATTGGGCTTCTGGGCCTGAATAATGGACTGCCACTGCATTCTGTCCTTGTGTCCCCATTACCACACCCAGGCCTGCAGTGGCTGCATTAAAATAAATACACACACTGACCACAACATTATGACTATCTTTACAATCAATTAAGATCATAAAAGCTACAGGAAAAAAACTATACCTTTATAGAGACAATAAATTGTAAAATTGATTCACACTGTAGAACTACAGTGGACTAAATATACTGAGAAGTGTTTCCCACTTTTGGTTACAACATTTTTCTCTAAACATTATAGTCATATAAAATGACTTAATGTCATAATTTGCAATGAGCACAATTCATCATCAGGTCTCCACAAACTGTAGCCACAGTACAATTCAATACTAGAACTATGAAAAGTGACCATAAGTTAAACAAATGTGAGATACATAAAGCAGAATGGCGAATACTCACCGAGACAGAATCCACCATTTTATCTCCTCACGTAGAAGTTTAATTAGTGTCGTGTATATCCACAGTCGAAGCTAATGTTTACAAGAATGTCAAGTCGTATTCATAAAAGCTTAGCGACTAGTATAAGCACGAC
Organism: Vanacampus margaritifer; assembly: GCF_051991255.1. NCBI lineage: Eukaryota > Metazoa > Chordata > Actinopteri > Syngnathiformes > Syngnathidae > Vanacampus > Vanacampus margaritifer. The sequence continues at coordinate 12,975,370 of NC_135450.1, forward strand.
TAAAAATTCATTCATAACACTGTTTGTTGAAAAATAAAGAGTGAAATACGAGTCAAAAGATATCATAAACTACAGGTGCAGTTTGGAAAACTAATATTAGCATTAACTACTCGAACCAACAAATCAAGTGCCGTTGTCTTTTCCTGGTCATATTAGTACTGTAAAATAATTGGCCGACGTAGATGTCAATCATTTTTATTCAGCGCTTTGATTGGTCACATCATACACTTGACAACTAAACGTGTGTTTATGTCACTGACGACTGATTAAAAAAATATTTGGGCTAAAAGTGACATTTTTGTTTTTCAAATTACGTTTTAATTTTAGTTTAATGTGTGGCTATTAGAAAATAAATAAATTTCTAGCCCTTGTGATCAATGAAATACTATTGGTGCTTCACCGCCCTCTAGCGGCAGTCAAGGTGAAACTATCACCACTGTGTTATAAAGTCAAACATTACCAACAAAGTGTATGGTTTATTCTTTGTGTTTTCTTTTCAAACAAGGACCCAAGCGCCATGCCCAGACCCACATCTCAGGACCTGGCTGGATTCTGGGACCTCTTACAGCTTTCCATTGAAGACGTCACTGCCAAATTCGAAGAGCTGCAGCAGATCAAGAGCAACCAGTGGAAGCTGATGGAGAGCCATGAGAAGAAGGTTTTTTTCCACCAAAAACTGATTTTAATTTCTTGGTTCTGTTACCAAAATAAACAACATGCAGTGGGATGATGCGTAACGGTCACTTAGAACAGAATTCCTTGGCCAATAAATGTGATCTTGTCTTTCCCAAGGATCGAAAATGGATTCCTCCTCTGACCAAGAGGCCCTCCAGGGGACGTGGCGGCGTGATGCGGGAGCGATCCCTGGACCTCCAGGACCGCCAGCGTCAGGAAGCCCGCAGACGTCTCATGGCCGCCAAGCGTGCGGCGTCGTTCAGACAGAACTCGGCCACCGAGCGGGCCGACAGCATCGAGATCTACATCCCGGAAGCTCAGACGAGGCTTTGAGGTCCACGGATTCGCCCTCGATCTCCTCCATTTTGTTGCCGTCCAACACCAGCTCTCGGCATCACATCGAGCTTCCACCGCCCACTTAAAGATGTGTTGCCATTCTCTGGGTTCTTACGCTTTATAGTCTTTATTTAAAAAAATGGAGCCTCCAAATCAATTCAACTCCTAATTGTGAGGGGTGTGGTGCTTGCAGCAAGCTCGAACAAACTTTCCCCCTTAAGTTATCACGGCTCATGAAGAGCCCCGAAGATGAGCTGCTATTGCCCCAAAAATCAACACCTGATTTTTATATTTTGCTGCCCATTGTGAGTAAAGTACACCGCAAGAGTTTCTGTTTATTAGTGACGTTGTAATCCTTAAGACGGCTATAGACGTCAACAATTATTTTTGAACTATTTCTATTAGTTTAACATTTTTTCCACTTTTGTTAACAAGAGTATGAAAACCTAGATTTTTTTTTGTTGTACATTTAGAACAGATATATATTTTTTTGATTAATCGTGCGTTAACTAGTGAAGTAATGCGATTAATTATGGGAAAAAATTAATCCCCTGACACTCCTAATTCTTAATAATCTTTTCTTCTTTATTTTTTATTTCATAATTATTATTTTTTTTAATCATCTTTTTTTTTAATATTTATATATTCAAATTCCAAGTAAAGTAAAAGAATGAAAGGGGACAGAAAGAAGTAAAAATATATAAAAAAATAAACACCTCACGATTAATCACAATTTTTTGTTAATCTGTTCTAAATGTACAATAAATAAAAAATCCTAGGTTTTCATACTCTTGTTAACAAAAGTGGGAAAAAATGTTGAACTAATAGAAATAGTTCAAAATCATTTTTGACGTATATAGCCGTCAATGGCAGTGAATGAGTTAAAACAATCAGAATTGAAAACTACTGTCGAGAATTCCACACCGCCATTTCACCCATTCGACTCACGGAACCGATTTTTTTCTTGTTTGCTGCTGGATGCGTCCGCATTGCGGAAAACGCATTCGTCCACGAACTCAAGAAGTTGCGGGAGAGGAGAAGTGCGGAACAAAGCATTTTTTTGCGCCTTACGATATTCATGTTTGTATTTCCAAGGGAAATGTAGTTTATGAAGCTCACGTGATAATGTTGCAGTTGAATTGCAAAGGAGTTGTTTTTTTTCATTTGACATGACCGATTCGGATATCGTCTGCATTTCGTATCGACGGGATCGTTGGTTGATTTAAAACAGCATTTGTATCGGTTGACTAGGGCATGCTTCTGCGCTGCGACGTTGAGCTCCGATTACACACACACACACACACACAAAACGTCATTTAGTCAAAAGAAGACAGGCGCAAATGACACTTTAACACTGGTCAGTTACTATAGTAAATGGTGCTGCTTTTTACTCTCCAAGTGTTGTCCTTAACCCGGGCGGGCCTACGCGCACACAAGACACACTCAAGGACTTTTTAAAAACCAGAGATTTATCAACATGGTGCCCGTTTGTCTCCGCGCTGGTGTGTGTGTGCTCCATTGTGACATTAGGAAGGATCATCTTTGCAATGCGCTCGCGCCAGACGCTGCCTGTCAAGGGTTCTGTCGAGGGGAAAACAAGTCACCGCTAGCTAAAGAAGCAGATGTGAAACACACGATATTGTTTGTAATAACCACACAGCTTTACAATTATTTGGATGATATGCCAAACTATCTTTAACTGTTTTTTCTTTTTCTTTTTTATCAGTTACTTTTGTGGTGTATTACGCCGGTGGACTTCTCATGCTGTGCTAGCAGTAGCATTAGCATGTATTAAACACCATCAAGTAAATGGGAGGGGCCTCGGATTAAATTCAAAGCATTTATTCCTTAATAATATTTTAATTGATACAGATTCTTTGTGTGTGCTGCTTTGACAAGGCAAAAATATCACTGCTATCTCATTACCGAATAGCCCCAAGTCACTTAGCACATTAGCAGCTAGCTAAAAGGGATTACAGACACAGTATGTAATATAGCAGCTAGCTAAAAGGGATTACAGACACAATATGTTATATAAACTGACAGCTTCACAATCATTTACATGCTTCACTGGCTTGTAATAAGTTGTTTCTATTTCAATCCCATGGCAACCACAGAATCCTTATGTCAATAGTTTGTACTGTACTTGGTGGACAAGCCTTGATAGCGTTAGCGCTACATGCTGTACATAAGCCACTGCCAGTTTTGGTTCATGACAGTGGATAACGTGTTTACAGTAAACTTCAAAAATGTAGTGTGGAGCCTGCGGAACAAAAACATGAAAAATATCATTTAAATTTGATTCAATGTTGGTAACTGGCATTAACTGCATATCACTTTTATGATATTGGTGGAGCAGCTAGCTTGGTCAATTCTCATGTCTATTTGTATTAACTACAGTGGCAAACGTCTCTAATATCCTTCAAAATTGTAAAACAATTGTAAAAGAGACATAAAATAACGCAAGGTTTGGCAAGGCAACAAACTACTGTTAATTCATTATCAAATGTCCCCAAGATAATTTGCAGACGCGCTCTGTGACTATTTTGTTGAATTTCATCTTAAATTCATGATAAACATAAAATTAGCATTTTTAGCATTTACGGGTTGAACGGGTTTTGATCTTTGTAAAGGGTTATTTAAAGTCACATGGTGGGCCGGATCAAATCATCTCCGGGGCCTTATTTGGACCATGGACCGTATGTTAGCTACGTCTGTTAATAAAAGAAAACACCACAAATCAATTTGAATCCCAATGTAATCATGAATATAAATTACTAGTGAAAATCAGTTCCTTTTGAATTCTGGTCCAACAGAATTACAACCATTTTTATTTTATTTATTTTTTTAATTTTAATTTTTTTTTCATTGATGTAGTGGGACGGGAGGGTGGAGGATGTTAGCTGTGCTTCTTGGGTATAGTTTAACGCGAAGGGCTACCAGTTTGATACACATTTCTGACAATAACAAAGTTGCTCAATTACCTTTAATTATACAGTGGTGCCTTGAGATACCAGTTCTGCGAAGAACTCAAAGCATCTTAATTAGTTCCAGCCTTCGCAAAAAAAAATAACCAACGTTTTTCTAGAATGTTTATAACGAGGAAAATAGCACTTTAATATTGGACATACATGGAAATATATAATAACAGTTTGTGGCATCAAGACTACGACAGATGCTATGTGTTAGCTCGTCTATGGTGTTTTCCATTATGTGTTAGCATTAAGCTAGCAGCAAAGTGATGTGGTTGTTTGGAATACACACCGTGTAATTAATTCTCTTTTTTTAGTTGTTTTTTTTTTCCCACTCAAGGCACCACTGTGATTTGCTGTTCATTTAATTTTGGATTTCTTGGATATATGTTGGGCGACTAATATAGTGCCGGTCTCTACATCCGGGACACTTTGGCTTCTTTCCCGCAACACACACACGCACACACACGCGTCAGTTCTAGGACAACAACTACCTATTAGAGCAGACACGTGTGCGCATGCGTGTGCGTGTATCTGTCGTGCCGTTCGGTGAGGAATTTACAGGGTTTTCGATACATGGTGGGGTTAAAACGAGAAGAAAAGTGCACCACCGCTGCATGTGAGACTTGCACATTTAATAGAACTCAATATATCATCGTGATATGATATTTGCATAACGATGATGACGCCCAAATATATTTGCTATGAGGGGGGCTTTGGCAAATATGTACATGGCAATTTCTCAGGTGCCTTAAAGTGTCCATGTGCATGTTGATGGCTGCTGCTGCTGCTGCTGCTAATTCTTCTTAGCGTTACAAAGGGCTGCAAACTGGTTCGAGTCGGACCCACCTGATGGGGTCTGCCAATTATGCTTTATTAAGGGGGTTAAAGCAACGTTCAAATTCACAATTCATCCGGCGTTACGACGAGCGCGAGTCAGGGGAAGAAGAGGTATGGCGTTACAAATGTTTAAAAATGTAAATATACAGTATTGTTTTTTTTCACAGTGAGAGAGGGAACTTTTTGACTGATAATCTTTGAGGACAAATTAGATGGTTTTTTTTTCTTCAAGATGGAGCAAGCCACCAAAAAAAAACTTTCTTTTTTTAAACCTTTAAAGGCCACCGTACTTGTTTTGGGACGGAAACAAATTTTTACAGGACTATTCATTTCTATTATCGAGAAAATTCTGTTGCAGTTCACCACATGCAATAAACAACCTTTAAAGTGTATAAAAGCATTACCTGATGCTAAAATAATGTTAGTTATATTGAAAAATGTATGATTAGTTTTGAGTATTAAGGACACATGGAAAAGAAAAAAATACATTTGGTCAGATTTTTTATTTATTTTTTTGTTAAAAATGTTATGAGAAAATAATTTAATTAATGATTAAAAAACTAGCATAACGGTTAAAATCTAAAATGACAAAAAGTGACTTTTCATGAAAAGAAAATGTGTTTTTTTTTTTGTTTTTTTTATGTGGAAAAAAAACGATTTCATAAAATGAGTAAATTCGGAGGAAAACGTTCATAATTTTAGGGGACTAAATTAACAAAATGTACAAGAATGCAGTCGGAATAATATGAAAGAAGTTGCGCTTTTATGAGAAGTTTATTTTCAATTAAAACATTTATTCTCACAGCAGACAATTTTTACTATTCTTCATTCTTGTAATGCTGTTAACTTATTATATTCACAATACAGTTGCTCCTTGATTTGAATGGCGTTTTACATTTGTGTGTTAGCATTTAAGCTAGCAGTTTTGCAAGACAAAAGTGATTAAGATTGGGTCGCTTGTTTTTACATTTTTTTTGGTCTTTCTAGTGTAGCCCTAAAACTCCTTCGTATTTTAGAGACCCCACAGATGAACCATTTGCCTGGAAGCTCATCGAACCCGGAACTGCGACTTCTAAATTAATCTGTTGTGATAGTTTCGAGGACGGTGTTTTAATGATTTCGCTTTTTATTGACCTACTTGGACACGCTAATTGCATCAATGAATCTGAGAGTTTGAACTGGTGCTCAATCTATGGAATCTTTTTTTTTTTTTTTGTTCATTCAGACAATCGACACACACACACTAGACAGGATCGACCTTAAATTAAGAATCTTTTTTTCCTCCCTTGTTTTGTGCACTGCAAAGATGTCCTTCACTTCTTGTGCTCTCTCTCCTCATAAAATCATCGCTGACGTCACCCGATTGTTGACTCCCGGCTTTATCTGCTCCTCAAGCAATAAGCTTAGTTTACATGCTTAATACCCGGGTTGTTGATTAAATTTTTATTTTATTTTCCCTCATCCCACACTGTTTTTAGAACAATAATGATACGATTATGTTTCTGTTTCACACTAGTTTTGAGTATTTATTTATCTTTTTAAATATAATTATGAGGCGAGAGAGCGGTCACGCTGTTGTTTGCCTTTGGTGGAGAAGTGTGTCGTGTTGTGGGCGTTGGTATATTTAAAAATGATAAAAAAAAAAAAAAAAAAAAAGATGGCCTTTTAAGGGGTTTTGGAGTATGAGAAATGTGATGGAGTAAAAGATGGTTATTGTTATTCTATTTTGAAATGAGGATGATATAAATGCCAAATATTCTGTATTTGTACAAAAATATACATATATAAATATATATAATTTATGCCTAATTTGAATGGGAATACTTTACGCGCTTGATCATGTTTTTGTTGTTTCAAAGAGTTCTTTTGTCCACATGATTTTATAGGCTCTTCAGATAGCATGCAGGGTAGTGAAAATGAATGTATTATTTAGTGTTTCATTGCTGGTCAGTATTACAGCATTCTACAGATTGGTTAGTGTTTATAAGATTCTTTTCAAGATAAATATTTCCTTTTTGAGGTTTCTTTAGCCCGGACACATTTACCGTAAGATTTCTTTTTCTTTTTTTTAATGCAAGCTTTGGATTCAACAATTCATATCATTTTTTGATTTGACTTCTTGCTTTGTGTTTAAAAGTATAATTTGACTCTTTAAACTACTGCCATCCACCATGTGTAAATAAAGATGCAAATTAAACTTTTGGAAGAAAGCAGCGGGGTTGTGAGACATTTGCTTTTCCAGTGCCGGGACAGGATACCACACATGGCCTATTGAACAGGACTGGACAGGACAAGTGGAGTGAGTCAGGCATTAACTAGTAGCCAATAGAAAATGACAGGAAAGAGCAGGTGTAGTGAGACAAGCAGTAATACGCCGTATGCAGAACATAGTCAATGGAACAGGACAGAGGTAGTGAGACAGGCAGTAATACGCCATGTGCAGAACAAATAGTTAATGGCACAGGACAGGGGTAGTGAAACAGGCAGTAATACAATGTATGGGGAACAAATGGTCAATGGAACAGGACAGGTGTAGTGAGACAGGCAGTAATACAGCATATGGGGAACAAATAGTCAATGGAACAGGATAGGGGCAGTGGGACAGGCGGATAGGGGCAGTGAGACAGGCAGTAATACACCGTATGAAGAACAAATAGTCAATGGAACAGGACAGGGGTAGTGAAACAGGCAGAAATACACCGTATGGGAAACAGACAATGGAACAGGACAGGTGTACTGAGACAGGCAGTAATACACCGTATGGGGAACAAATAGTCAATGGAACAGGACAGGGGTAGTGAAACAGGCAGAAATACACCGTATGGGAAACATAGACAATGGAACAGGACAGGTGTACTGAGACAGGCAGTAATACACCATATGGGGTTACAAATAGTCAATGGAACAGGACAGGTGTAGTGAGACAGGCAGTAATACACCATATGGGGAACAAATAGTCAATGGAACAGGATAGGGGCAGTGAGACAGGCAGTAATACACCGTATGAAGAACAAATAGACAATGGAACAGGACAGGTGTACTGAGACAGGCAGTAATACACCATATGGGGAACAAATAGTCAATGGAACAGGACAGGTGTAGTGAGACAGGCAGTGTTTCAACCTGCGGAGAAGAATGGGACTGGTAGCTAATAGCACAGGATAGAACAAACCAGGTAAGGGGTCAGGTAGTAGTCAAACCTGAGTGATTTCCTGATGTTTGTTGTGTGTGTTCATAAAATTAAAGTCTTTCTGAAAGTAGTGGTCTTTTTTTTATTACAGCAAAGAAGCCAAACATTACAGACAATAACTATGAATATTGAACTTTATATTTAGACTGGCTTGGCAGCAAACGTCACTCACTGTTGACCATGGCCACTTTTACTGGAACTAAATCCGTTGATTCAGTATTGCTTTACATCCTTTTGTTTTTTAACAAAAAAAAAAAAAACAGGAACATAAAAAAACAATTTAGGTTCCACCAAGAGAATTAACATTAAACATTTGTTTGTACAAACAAAGAGATGACAACATTTCAACTGTCTGTTAAATCTCAACTTTTAACGTACTATTTACATGATGCAACCTTGCAAGAGCCAAACATCTTATATTCTATTTACACTTTTTTCCTCTTTGCCCGAGTGACACTTGTGCGAAAACAGAAACACGTCAGTCGGCACAAGTCAACACGGTGACGCATTCAACAAAGTCTGCTCTCCATCCAGGATGCCGCTTGAAACAATAACTCCAAAAAACGAAACAAACAAAAAAAAAAAAAAGATTTAGGCACGAGCGTCGCTTTCTCTGCTGGCGGGGTGTAAAACAGCTCACCCCGTTCGGACGCTGGGCCCAAATACTGCGCTGAGCACGACGGGGCTGTTTTGCACCAAAGAAAGCACAGTAACGTCACAGACTCTTTTCAAATGAAAACAAGACAATACAACAGAGTAAATACTGAAAAAAAAAAAAAAAAAAACCTAGCGTAGCGCTAATGCTCCGATATACAGCTTGTTCTTACACGCTCCGCTCACTGGTGGGCCCCATCACGTCATTGCGCTTTATGGTTGGCGGGCGGAGTGAAGAGTGATTGTTCTTAGAAGCAACGCAAGTAAACAATAAATACGAACAATGTGCTTCAACTATTTACAACAAGTCTTTGGCTTATGAAATAAAACATCCGCGGTGGCGTAAAAAGAGAGAGAGGAAATAGGTCGGTGGGCCGCCGTCGTACAAAGAACAAAAGCCAAAGGGACGCGCGCCGTGACTGGCTCAACGGAACTAATCGGAATGCTAAGCTAATTGCTAATGAGTCCGTATCTCTTTAAGGAGCTCTTTCAGTGTGATGAATTGAAAGTGTGTCGGGCCCAGCCCTGGATTACAACAATTAAACTCAAACGTGTTCACTTTAACACTATATATATAAAAAAAAAAAAAAACAATTAAAAGAAGAAAATCAACATAAAACAAACAAACGCAAATACAAATAAAAATCACATTTCTTTTGACTACAAGTTTCTTCTTCATGACAAATGCAAAAGCCGAATAATACTTAACATGTAAACCTTCTTTCACGTCCGTCTCGCGGTTATTTGACGTGTTTAGCGATCGTCTTGCGTTTGCCCGAAAACAACATCGTGGTGACGATCGCACCTGAAGCTGGTGGCAGGTACGGAGTGCTGTGGGGGCGTGTCTCAGAGACCAAACATTGTTGACTTGTGCCCCCCCCCCCTCTCGCATCCAGGGGCCCCGATGGCACTCAAGAAGCTGTACAAGATCAGCATAAAAGGAGGTTCAAAGTCTCTTCAGCACACGTCCATGAGGGGGCGCTCTGACTCGGTCTGGAAGGAATGGCGAGGGATCATTTTTGTGTTTCTGCTCTCCTCCGCCATCTTCTGACACGTTTTAGGAGGACTCGATGAACTCCAGCGCAAGGTCGTAGCAGAACCTGTATTGCTCCTGGAGATGCAAAAACAGCACAGATGTTATATTTACTACTATTGCTTTCATTTTCCCATCAGGTGGAAAAAAAATATATATATTTTAAATTATAATTATAATTAAACTACTGCAAAAACTATGATTAAAACAATTTATATTTAATATTAATAATTTAATATTAAGATTAAATACATTTATTTTACATTACATTAATATTAAATATTTCTATAAAATTTCTATTTAAATTCTTACGATTTTTTTTCCCCCACTTCTAATCACAAGAGCCGACAATCAACAACAATCCCAGACATCCGTAAGCAACGTTTGTCCTCACCGGAGCGTCCACCATGTTGGGCTTGCTGTTCCTCAACGTTTTGACGGCGTGGAAGACGTCGACCACGCTCTGCCTCTTGGCCATCTCGCACACGATGCTGCTGGCGCAGAACACGCCGCTGCGCCCGCCGCCGTTCCTTTACGGACACAAACATGCCAATTAGGTTTTCATCGGTTTGTATTGTGTGTGTGTGTGTGTGTGCAATGTTATGTCTTCTTTTTCTTTGACTATGACCTTATTACCTAAAAATTTAACATTTTGGGGGGTGAAAATAAATAAACAAATAAACAAAACTTTGGAAAACAGCATTGTCATGTTTATATAGAATATTATTACATTATGTTTCCCTGAATAGACAAAAAAAATTGAATTAGGAAGAACACGTTCAAGAACAGTATTTGTCATAGTGTACCACGTGGGCCCTCTAGTGGTAACATTCGGAATCACTGAATTAAATGTTACAGACTACAGCTGTTTTAAACAGTTTTGTTTATTTATCTCGTACCGCAGATACATTTTTTTGGTGTAAAAAAATAAAATAAAACAGAGAACCAATGTTCTACAGTTGGCTCCCAGAGAACAATGTTCCAGTGAATTGGTATTGCTTGTGTAATACAAAAATAAAATTAAAAAAAATGAATAAATTAAATAAATAAATAACTTGGCAGAATAAATAAATAAAAAAAACAATAAAATAAAAATCTAATTAAAATAAATAACTTGGCAAAAAAAATAAAATAAAATAAAATAAAAATAACTATGCAAAACAAACAAACAAATAAAATAAAAATAAAATAAAATAAATGACTTGGCACATTTTTTTCTTCTTCAACGAATATCGAGTGTTTACTCACAGGCAGTGGACGATAGTTCGTCCCTCGCCCTCCTCTCCCTCACGCTGCCACTGGTCCACCTGCAGGATGAGCTTGAGGAAAGAGCGCTTGGAGGCCGGGACCTCCCTGTGACCCGCCCAGCCCAAATACTGGAACTGCCGAACCATCAAGTAGCCTTCCTGAGGCTAACGGGGCAACGCATAGCCACAGTCACAAATATGCACTCCCACGTTGACGACCAATAGCGACTTCGTGTGTGTGCGCGCGCTCTCACCCTGGTGAGGTTGCAGACTCTGAACAGCCTGCTGATCACATCGCAGTCCATCGAGCAGGACATACATTCAACTTGGACCGGCCCGTAGCGCAGCATGCCTTCTTCCGGCCAGTACTGGGGACATCCCTGTGTAGACGATCCAATATGAGACGAGACGGAACACTCGACGCTTCTGCGGGCGATGCGGAAGTCACAATGTACCTGCGCGAGGTCGATCTCACCGAGCATCACCAGGCTGGTGCACCCGTAGTCGTAGACCAGGCGCCAAAAGTCTTTGACCGTGTTGGGCAGCGGGTGCTGAGTGACGATGAAGGCCGCCGGCTGTCTGTAGCTCTGAAAGCAAACGGCGACAGGAAAGGTCAGACGTGCGCAAAGGCTCGATCGGAGACACGCGCCGATCAACCATACAAGCTTTCTGGATGCTTGATCGCGTCATCATGCAGGGAGGGGGTGAGTCGCATGCGCCACGGATGCAAACACGTCCACGTCGTGGTCTGCGTCAGAATGGAGCGACGCTACGCAGCCGCAACGTGTGGATGGCGTGGGAAACATGAGGGGCGCGTGGGAACTCAGGCAAGACACTGACGAGAAGGAGGTGGCTGGGAGTGGCGGGATAAGACAGCGAAGCCATGAAACAAATCCAGTATCGGAATATTGGAAGTGAAATCCCGTTACCTGGAACTCCTCTGACAGCTTGGTTAGAGAGAGGCCAAAAGGCAGGTTTAACTAAGACCGTTTTTTTACAAAACGCACTCAAAGTCCATCAGGTTTACTCACAATCCTGCTACACCTGCCCTCAAACTTGACTTTCTTTTACTCACCATGTAAGTCACCTTACAAGTCACACTATCCAAAGTATTCTTCATGAGAATTTAGTAGGATGGCAGAGGAGGAGGGGGGGGACAAACAACGCTACTGTACTTTTTATATTGTCAGCCCAAAAACTGAATATTGTGCGTGTGTGGAATAGGAGTTAAGACACCTGTTTGTATCCATTCTCAGGGGGCAGCCATTTTGTCTTGGCTGCTACTTACTGTCGGCTGAAAATGACATCACAGTTGCTCAGGGCTCAGGTTACGACGGCCAATCGCGGCTCACCTGTTGTCTGAGTTTGGTCATGTGATATTTTCAAGCCGAGCCGCGATTGGTCGTTACCTGAGCCCCGAGCGACTGATGTCATTTTCAGAAAAAAAAAAAGCGGCAAGTGGCAAAATGGCCGCCCCCTTAATTACACTTTTGAATAATGGTTAATAAAATTAAATTTAATAAATATATAAATTAAAAAAAATGGCCTCCCCCCAAGATGGATAAAAACGAGTGGATTATGCGGCTTTATTTATATTTTACAAACAATATTTAATCAGAACTTCAGGTTTAGACAGAAATTTGTTTGGGTCAACTTTAAGGCAAAAAATAATAATAATACTTTTGTGAAAATATAACTTAGCTGACAATGCGTAAAATGATTTTCTCTGTGCCCAAGCAAGCTGTGAACTATATTGATTTTGAATGCTAAAACCACATCAAAAATGTCGTATAAGATGTCTGAACAAAAGAAACGCCAATGGATTCCATCCATTTCCATCAACATCCTAATTTCTCATGAAAACACGCTACGCTAAGTCACTCACGAGAAACTGCCATGTTCCTATGACAACAGATTCTATCAATAAAAATAAATTAAAAAAAAAAAGGGTCAAAGCTATTAACTAACAATAGCAAATAACCCATAGAGATGTTGTACATTCACAGCACAATTTGGACAATTTTTTTCCCCCAAAGTCATGACATAATGACAAAAACACGTCCAGGCCAACTGTTGGTGTTTTTACAACTGCGGTGCAGGAACTTCATTGCGCTTTTAATCAGAACCTGGATTTGTCTCTAGCTTTCTCGTGTGCTTGAACCACAAACACAGCATCACACAAACGGGGAGGGGAGACTGTATATGTGTGTGTGTGTGTATTCTACTGGTCAAAGGTCAAAGGTTTTTAGGCAAAAAACACAATTTCTTGCTGACCCCCCCCCACTGTTGACTCTTCTCAAACATTTGACCAGTAGTGTCTTTTATTTCCATATCATTTAAAGTATTTCCCCTCTGTTTTCAAACAATTTAGCATCCATATTGTTTATTGTGTGTGGTGAACTTACGTCCATGAGAGCGGCGTTGATGTAGTTGCTACTTTCCCCATCGATTGTGATGAGGAAGGGCAGGCATCTGTCGGGCGGAAGACCGTCCATGAAGCGGTTCTTATCCTGGTTTCTAGGCAACAATGCAATGCTGCAGTCTTCAGGCTGCGGCTGAGGAGTCACTGAGTTTAAAGTCTGGAGGACAAATCCGGAGAGGAGAAAGCAAAATATGCGCACCAGTGAGTTTGATGAAGTAAAAAGAAAATGACAGAAGTTGTGGATTTTGTTCAACGTGGCACATTACGGAAAATTAACTTTTTTAATTACTTGGATATAAATCGTTGGGCTCTCTGGAGTGTCTGGATCATCCACCAAGTGTGAAATTGAACAACCAAATAAGTATTTTCTCATCTGCCTATTTCTGAAAATGCGTCTGCAAGTGGTTCGACGCTAATTAACTCATTCACTGCCATTAACGGCTATAGACGTCAAAAATTCATTTGAACTGTTCATACTAGTTTAACATTTTTTTCCCACTTTTGTGAACAAGAGTATGAAAACCTAGAAAAAAATATTGTACATTTAGAACAGATATAAAATTTGTGATTAATCGTGAGTTAACTATTGAAGTCATGCGATTAATTACAATTTAAAAAAAATGATCGCCTGACGGCCCTAATTTTTTAATAATATTTTCAAAAAAAAAAAAAGATTATTAAAAAAATGCCTAGGTTTTCATACTCTTGTTAACAAAAATGGGGAAAAAATGTTAAACTAAATAGAAATAGTTCAAATGAATTTTTGACGTGTATAGGCGTTAATGGCAGTGAATGAGTTAGTTAGCGTCGAACCACTTGCAGACGCATTTTCAGAAATATAGTTTAACATTTTTTTTTCCACTTTTGTGAACAAGAGTATGAAAACCTAGAAAAAAAATATTGTACATTTAGAACAGATATAAAATTTGTGATTAATCGTGAGTTAACTATTGAAGTCATGCGATTAATTACAATTTTAAAAAAATGATCGCCTGACGGCCCTAATTTTTTAATAATATTTTCAAAAAAAAAAAAAAAAGATTAAAAAAATGCCTAGGTTTTCATACTCTTGTGAACAAAAATGGGGAAAAATGTTAAACTAAATAGAAATAGTTCAAATGAATTTTTGACATGTATAGGCGTTAATGGCAGTGAATGAGTTAATTAGCGTCGAACCACTTGCAGACGCATTTTCAGAAATATAGTTTAACATTTTTTTTTCCACTTTTGTGAACAAGAGTATGAAAACCTAGAAAAAAAATATTGTACATTTAGAACAGATATAAAATTTGTGATTAATCGTGAATTAACTATTGAAGTCATGTGATTAATTACAATTTAAAAAAAATGATCGCCTGACGCCCCTAATTTTTTAATATTTTCAAAAAAAAAAAAAAAGATTATTAAAAAAATGCCTAGGTTTTCATACTCTTGTGAACAAAAATGGGGAAAAAATGTTAAACTAAATAGAAATAGTTCAAATGAATTTTTGACATGTATAGGCGTTAATGGCAGTGAATGAGTTAATTAGCGTCGAACCACTTGCAGACGCATTTTCAGAAATATAGTTTAACATTTTTTTTTCCACTTTTGTGAACAAGAGTATGAAAACCTAGAAAAAAAATATTGTACATTTAGAACAGATATAAAATTTGTGATTAATCGTGAGTTAACTATTGAAGTCATGCAATTAATTACAAATTTAAAAAAATGATCGCCCGACGCCCCTAATTTTTTAATAATATAAAAAAAAAAAAAAAAGATTATTAAAAAAATGCCTAGGTTTTCATACTCTTGTTAACTCTTTGACTGCCAGACGTTTTCAGAAAAGGGATGCCGTGGGTGCCAGCCGATTTAAGCATTTTGACTGATCTTTCAAGGTCCACAGAAAACGATGTGTTTGGACTATGGAAACACACATACTACCAAATGAAAGATTGGACTCTCATCTTTCATCAGGAAAAAAAAGTTTGTTTCTACCTTATTCCGTTTTTCAGTAATCAACAATAGAAAATGGTTAGTTTCACCTCTGTTTTGAAACAAACGTCTTTTAACGTCTTTGGCACTCCTCCATAGGATTTTACTAAACGTTATTTAACGTTTTTGGCAGTCAAAGAGTTAACAAAAATGGGGAAAAATGTTAAACTAAATAGAAATAGTTCAAATGAATTTTTGACGTGTATAGGCGTTAATGGCAGTGAATGAGTTAATTAGCGTCGAACCACTTGCAGACGCATTTTCAGAAATATAGTTTAACATTTTTTTTCCACTTTTGTGAACAAGAGTATGAAAACCTAGAAAAAAAATATTGTACATTTAGAACAGATATAAAATTTGTGATTAATCGTGAGTTAACTATTGAAGTCATGCGATTAATTACAATTTTAAAAAAATGATCGCCTGACGCCCCTAATTTTTTAATAATATTTTCAAAAAAAAAAAAAAAAGATTAAAAAAATGCCTAGGTTTTCATACTCTTGTTAACAAAAATGGGGAAAAAATGTTAAACTAAATAGAAATAGTTCAAATGAATTTTTGACGTGTATAGGCGTCAAAAATTCGGCGGAGTTAACATAACAATAACGACGTGCATACGGTCCATTAAGTCTGCTTTTAAAATCAACATGACTTGTGACCTTTTGAAAACGTCAAAATTACCTGAAACTCATCCTTCAGGTGGGACGAGTTGGTCTGGGAGTCGATGCGGATGAGCTCGTAGAAAGCAGCTTTGAACTCACAGACGGGAATGGCCGTTTCGCCGCACAGGCAGGCCTCTAATATGGCATCGTGGATGAATATGTACTGCTCCTGCACAACGCAGAAGAGGAGCGCGTTTTAGCGTCGCACACGCATGCATGCGCACTACTTTCCCCCCGGCGCACAACGAGCACAGCGACAAACTTGTTGGAGGTGAAATAACAGACGGTGAGTGAAAGGTGGCGGATGGCGGGTGGAGTCATGGAGATGATCAATGAAGTCGTTTGGATTTCAGAAGGCTTCTCCAGCTTGATTACTAAAGTTGAACTTAAATTGTGGATTTTACTAGTCTGTGTGTTCCGATTGCAAAACAATGTATATTAGGGGTAAAATATAGATCACAGAAGTAAAAATGAGATCAATTGGGTTTTAAAAATAGAAATACTTACTTAACAGAGTATGAATACAGCATAAAAATAATTTATCTTTTAAATATATTCATTTACACGTCTACTTAATTCTATTTCAAGAAAGCAACGATCCTAGGATGTAAACGATTGCAGTTGTTGTTCTTTTAAGCTACCACCAGATGGCAGCAAATCAACATTTTCAATACTAATCCTACTCAACTCATTTTGGGAGTTTTTATAGAACACATTATCTTCAAAATGACTTTTTCTCTTTGGCTTTTTTCTTTTGCTATCCCAGAAGGATGTTGTGTTTTTGCCATCTTCCTTGTGTTGGCTTACACCTTTTACTCTCCTGTTTATGGCGTGTGTCGCAAATGCTAGCGGTCGTGACGTTGGGAGGGTGACAAGCTTTGGCGTCAACATCATAAGACAAACAGATGGGAAGATGTTATGGTTGTCATCCCTTCAGCCTGTACCGTGCGTGTCCCGAGTCCAACAGCGCGCCGTTTGACCGTGTCTGGCCCTAGCATGTTGATGCAGATGGATGATGGGTAATGCAGTCACCTCAGTCTGTACCATGTTGATCCTCCTGGACCGAAGCGCCTTGACGCAGTTGTAAATGTCCACCACGCCTTCCCGCTCCGCCATGTCCAACATGATGTCGATGACGATGAAGCAGCCGGTGCGTCCGGCCCCGGCGCTGCACACGGACACCAAACAATGACATATTTCGATTTCTGTTCTTCTCTCTGGGTGTAACATGTGAAGGTATGTGGAGTTTCCTCTTACCTGCAGTGGACCACAATAGGCCCGGCAGAGGGCGGGTTGGAGATTTTGACCCTGCGGATGAAGGAGAGCAGTCCCGTGGCGTGATACGGAACGCCGTGGTCGGGCCAGCCTGTGAAGTGGAACTGCTTGACTTCTCGCACCTCATTGAACCCACGCTGAGGAGAAACAAAAGCGCATTGATGTGATAAAGACGGTTTGAAATCAAATCCGGATCCACTCACTATGAAGCGCCCTATAAACAAAAGTTCTGCATTTTATAGTGCTATTTAAGTGAAGTTACCAATGAATGGTCACTAGAATAGCAACACACACAAGAGATGCTTTATGCAGATACAGACAAATGATTTTATTCAATTATTTTCCCCGAGCTGATGTTGACCTCTCACCCTCTCCAATGTGAACGTGCGGACCACATATTCAGCAAGCGGCTCCACCTCAACAAAGGTCACCTTGAAGTCCCCGTACACTTCGGCATCATCTGGCCAGTACTTGTAACACTTCACCTGGGAAATAAAAAAAACAAAAAACAAAAGTGTACATAATTAGTTTAAGGCCATTGGCGATTACTTCTATCGACGCGGAGGAGAAAGAACAACTTACCCTCCCCACCTCGACCAGATTGGTCACCATGACGATACAGGCCGACTGCTCCTGCCACACCATCCTCCAGAAGTCATACACCGTCTCATGCACGGGACCTGCAAGCATAAAACATCATCAATTGCACATTTTTGAATCACTTTTAACATGAGTTTCTGTTGTTTTTAATATGATTCGCTTGAACACAAGCTCACCCTGAGTGGCAATGTAGTGGCTTGGTCTCTGATAACCCTGAAAGCACAAAACAAAAAAAGTGGTGTTGCTGATTTCACGTCACATTTCATTTCAAAAGGATTATCGCCCCCAAAAAAAAAAAAAAAAAACCCAAACGGCTCAGGTTGCTCCCACCTACGATATGAGCATCATCACCTCCAAGATTAGTATTTATTGTGTAATATGATTTAAAGTAAAGGATGTCCCCAGGTTGACTACATTTGAAGTAATATCATCGGAATAAAAAAAAAAAACAAAAAAAAACGTCATGTTGAAAATTTTGCAAAAAATCGTCTTTACACATCTTGTTCAAATTTGAGGTTACGGGTGAGAACTGGCTCTGTTATTTAAAAACAAACCCAAAGCAAAGTGTGGTCAAACGTGTCACCTTGACACAGAAAGGGAGTAGACAAGCACAGTGATAGAAGTGCAAAGTGAGGGGGGGGGGGGCGAGATGAGGTGAAACCTCTCACATGGCGAGAGGTCAAAAAGGTGAAAGGTGGAGACGGAGCCTGGCCTTGAGCATTTGACGGCCTGCTTGGCGCATGAATGGATGTAAACGAATGAAAAGAGTCCACAGTCATACTTACATCCCTGTACAGCCAAATCTACAGGCCAAGCCACAGGCAGAAAGAACGAGTGGAAGAAAGGAGGAAGGAAGGAAAGAGAGAGAGCACAAAAATGTCAGTGAGCGTCAACCAGAAAACAGAAAAAGTTGCTTTGACGTGACATGTAATGGGCATGGCACAAAAACACACACACAGAAAAAAAAAAAAAAAGCTCAACTAGAATTAGATTATATAGAAAGGGCAAATCCTCAAATGGGAGCTGACGATTGATCATTGAATTGGACATCAAGAGTCTTTTGTGACCATTTTGAGGTCATCTATAGAATTGTCTTAATATAATGACAAATGTGATCGATCCGGAAGTGCCCAGTCTACTAATTCTATTTCTAGAGTGCCGTGGGTGGCAGCAAGCAATCTTAATGAAAAAAAAAAACAAAAAAAAAAACAAAAACAACCAAGTGATAATGATTGTGAAGGTGAGTGCAGGTGGAGAAGTGAAAGTGATTGATGATGATGATGATGGCTAATAAAAATGATGAAGTTGGTGAACAAATGGATGGATTAAATAAATGCATGAAAAATAATTGTTTTTTTTCCTGACATTTAATTTAATTAAAAATAGTGCCAGTGTTCAATTAATTAAATTGAATTACAAAGCAGCATGTTATTATACTAGCGTATTAGTAAATGTAAAAAAAAAAATAAAAAAAAATTCTGATTCATTTTCTCTGCGATTGTATAAAACTAAGAAAAATAAATAAATAAATAAAACACAAAATTTAACAATGGACTTATACGATACGATACGATGCAATATACTTTTATTTTCCCCGTGGGGAACTTTTTCCTGGACTCCGTCCAGCTGCAGTTTACAGTAAGGCAAAAACAACAGAATAGAAAGAGATAACGATGAAGATGAATGAGGCTAAAAAGACAACAGTTGCGAGCAAAGCATAACGAAAGTGCTTGGAATGCGTGAAAATGGAGCAATGGATGTTTTGGAGAAGCAATTAAAGGTATAGAGGCCTGACATACGAGCGAGGGAGTGTGGTTTCGTTGGTTTCGTTGGGAGCCAATAGTAGCATTCGACGCGTTTCCACTTACATCGATGTAGTTGGCGTTGATGTAGTCGGAGGAGGGGTCGTCTTCGATGGGCTGCAGAATAACCCTCGAATGATCATCTGAGGAAAAGAGACAGAAAGAAGGACAGTATGGAAAGGAGGAGAAATGGAACGACAAAAAAAAAAAAAAGGACAAATGTGAGATGGATGAAACAAAACAACCGTCAACATATGACCGTGTTGTTTCTTGTTATTTTGTGTCTGTCCATTTTCTTCAGCTCTCCAAATTCTTTCTCCTGGAAATGTAGAGGTTATGCAATATGGATTTCAAAACTGCATGGGTATTCCCTGAAAACGATTTAATTAACTACTACATGTAACCATATTTGTATTAGGGAAGCATATTTAACCACTTTCATGTTATTTAGAGTATTAATAAGTTAACATAAAATATTTTATTGAACATTCAAAACAGATATAAAATGTGAGATTCATTTGCGATTAATCCCAAAATTAACAAAAATCCCCCATTGAAATAAATGAATGGCGGGGCGACCAGGGGTCGAAATCCCCCCATTGAAATAAACCGTGCGATTAAATACAATTAAAAACTTGAATTGGCTGACAGCCCCTTATCTGCTCACATGCGATAATGTTGCCGTAACGGTTCTTGGTGCGGTTTTGCTCCTTCTTTGCCACGTCCCAGGTTGCTGACTGGCCTTCAAAAAAACTCTGTATCACCAACAACACATACAAAATAGAAAACAACATTAAATGTGACATCATAAGTTGTTAAGATACCAAGTTGCACCAAAAAAAAAAAAAAAAAAAAATCCCGGTAAGCAGATTTTTCATAGGGAAACTTTTGCAGTTGTTGCCGACTTACTTCGTACTCCTCTTTAAAGCCGTAGCTGTCGGACGTCTTCATCAAATTGATGTGCTGCAGGAGGTCGGCCACTCGGATGGCGGGGTGCAGCTGTCCCGTCTGGTACGGCGACTCGGTGCCTTCGCAGTGATAGCGGGGGACGTCCAGGAGCCTGCTGTTCTCTGCCGCCGACGCGCTATGATTCTCGTCTGTGTGCGGAGGCAGGGAGATTATTCAAGGTTAAAAAAAGCTGGCGACAAAAAAATGGTCAGCGCAATAAGATTTGTGTACATATTTACGTTACTGGTAACTTGCGTTCGTTAATGTTTTGCAAATGGATACCTACCTGTGATTGGAACTACGTGTCCAAGCAGCAGGGAAAAAAAAAAAAAAAGTAAAATGTCAGACTGTGTGGTCATAAATAGGATTTGTTTATAGGGGCACACATAATGAATGATGTCATCGCAGATTGGCAGGAAATGGGTAATGTTGCTAGAATATTTTATCACACACAAAAAAAAATATTTATGTGGCATTGTAGTGGCAATTAAAGCTTTCAAATACAGACTTGTTGTTAATTAAAAAGACATTTAATTATATTGAACAAAAGCACCATAAAAACATTTTTTTTTTTTTACCACTACAGGCCTACGTTTGCGCTGTCGTAGGTTAGCCTCGCCTTGGCAACCACTTATCAACTGACATTGTTGATTGCATTCACCCGATGCGTTTCTTTGCTCCGAGGACGTGTTAGCTCATTAATAGCCGCTAAGCTACGTTATTGCCCTCGTCTGGCCGATTAACGATAAACCTGACCTGACAGCGTCTATTAATTCACTACTTCCCCCCACGACTCCCTCCTATACTGTGACGTGATTGGCCGGGACAGAGAGGAACAACATCTTTCAGTCCGAATTAAAGGTTACGGAACGCTTGATCAACACAGCTTGGTGGCTCTACGAAGGCCCAGAGGGGCGGGTTGCTAACTGACGGCGCTGCAACTGTCGACGCCAAACGAAATCTAAGGCGTGAAAAGCAAACAACTGGAGTTGGTCTTTGGCAAAAAAAAAAAAAGCAAAAGCTTTGATGAGTCCAGAGTAAATATCACATTGACAACATTTTCCTTCTCTTCTCGGGCAGGGAATTGGACGCCGCTGAAAACCAATCAAAAGCGTGGAAATAATTAGGTCTCCGAGGTGCGGGAGGTTTGTGATTACACTTGACTATCCAAAAATGCTCAGAGGGAAAATAAAAAAGCATGGCCGGGCTTGGGGATGATTGAAGTAAGTGTAAACACGGTCTGCTTGGTTGTAAGGGGTTACGTTCCCACACAAGAGATATTGCAAGTTGTCTTACTCCGCAAGGCTAAATGTTTATTTTGCTGTGCTTTTTATATTGAAACTTGCTGCTGCTGTTGTTTTTTTTTTTGTTTTGTTTTGCTCGATGAGCCTTGTTATTCAAGCTCAACTATGGAGACAGATGCCAGCGGAACGACACGCAAGAGACTCCGAGATGTGATGGAGGCCGATGAAATCAGGCGGGAAATGTTTTTGAATGGCTGAATGATGCAAGAGGGCATACAAGACAAGGGCTGACGAAAGATGACGATGACTGGTGACTGCTATGGGCTATTTGTTGGGGAGGGGGGGGGGGTGAGAGATGTGACACATTCAACCTATTGGGGGGGGGGGGGGGGTGTCTCACCTAACACAGCAGTGGGGACCAGCGGATCGTTGGGCGCTGCGGGGGAGGAAGCACCGTGAGGAAATGTTCGCAATTTCACACTTGCTCAAAATGGTTCGAAGAGACAAGACCAGATTTTGAGCTGCACGTTCTCCAGGACTGACTAGCTCATTCATTGCCATTGACGGTTATAGACGTCAAAGTAAAAAAAAATAAAAATAAAAATTAGCTCATTGTGTTTTGTCCAGGCTTCATATAACATAGTCTGATAGTATTACAAATAAAACAACCCACATACAAAAAAGAGAGCAATGATGACATGTCAAATCGGTAAAATTACCGAATGAACCATATTGAGCTCTCCCCCCCCCAAAAAAATATATAAAAAATATATAAATAAATAAAAATAAAACAACGTACATCTGCTGTTGTGGTTGTGCGAGTCCATGAAGGTCACCGCCATGGGGTCCTCGGCGTGCAGCGTGCTCTGGTCGGCGTAGCTGCGGTCCATGGCGTTCACCATATGTGTCATTTCCTGCCGGGTGGTTCCGATGGCGTCCTTGCGCTTCTTGGCCAGCTTCCTGTCACGGGAGGGGAAAATGCCGCCGCCGTCAGATAACATTCAAACGGACGTAAAATTGGTCACCAGCTGGCCTGCAGGCCACTGCTTCACTTCGCTTAGTCATCCGTTAAGTATAGGAATATACCATATTTCCTCATGTAGTGGCCATGTTTGTATTGTTATCTACTAAATTGCTTATTAGTGTCTATAAGGACTTTTTATAATAAAATATTTTTTATGTGAACTCCGCAAATATCAGGGTTTCCCCCAGTGCTTTATAAGCTAGGTGGACCGCCATGCTTTTGTTGCCTCGCCTCACCAGGCTAAGCGTCGCCACCCCGCCCCAACAAATAGGTCAAATTCGTCGTGGTAAATTGCCAGATACTGCAAAATGCTCCAGACTAAATTTTGTTACATCAGGTACTGATGTTTTGGCTATCAATAGAGATCAAATGGTTTTTGCCTTTAGCGGATGTCGCATCTGGTTATTAGGGAGACGGCCACTATTTGAGGAAAGTGTGCCAAGTGTGCCAAATATCGAGCCTAGCTGTGGGCTGCAGGCGGCTGATTCAAGATGCAAAGGAGAAGGAGAAGAAAAGAGGACAGGAAGAAAGAAAAAAAAAAAAGAAGAGGAAAAGAAACAGGCAAGGATGGCAGATGTGAAATTGCAGTTGGCAGCATGTACACCAGGCTCAACTTTAGGAGCAAAGGAAAGGCGGGCTACAAGAAATAGCCTTTGACCCTCAGGTTAGCCAAAGAAAAAGCCCTTCTTAGCATTAGCATGTGTGTTGCCAGAAAAATACAGTTTAAAAATATTTCTTCATCTGACAGCAGTCGTTTGGAAACTCCCAGTAGAATAAGGCGGCAAGGGACAGCATTTCCTAAACACACTATTAACTCATTCACTGCCATTGACGGCTATAGATGTCAAAAATTCATTGACATTTTTTTCCATTTTTGTTAACAAAAGTATGAAAACATAGAAAATATTTTTTTTTGTATTAGAACAGATATAAAATTTGTGATTGATCGTGAGTGAAGCCACCCTTAAGTTTTTAATAATCTTTACTTACTAAAAAAAACATAAAAAAATATATATATAATAAATGTGTTGTTTTTTTTAAAGAAAAGATTTTTTAAAAATTAGGTGCATCAGGCGATTAAAATTTTTAATCGTAATTAATCGCATGACTTCACTAGTTAACGCACGATTAATCACAAATTTTATATCTGTTCTAAATGTACAAAAAAAAAAAAAATATCCCAGGTTTTCATACTCTTGTTAACAAAAATGGAAAAAAAATGAACTCATAAAAATAGTTCAAATGAATTTTTGACGTCTATAGCCGTCATTGGCAGTGAATGAGTTCATCAGGAGTCTTGTTTGGGATGAGGTCATACATGAGCATTATGAGAGGATCACTTCATGACGGCTGTTGTCATATAACACAGTGAAATAAAGAAATATTTGAGGAAGCGCAGAGAGAAAGGTTGTTAAAATGATAGTTTTTTTTTGTTGTTTTTTTTTTTTTTTTTACAAGTGAGAAGTTTAAATAGTGAGACAGAATTGCCAGGCGGTCCAATACATAAAATCCAAGGAAAACTACAACTTTGAGCATGACAAAGCATGCAGGAAAATTGTACACCCAGAGCCATAGTATGTATCAGTTCAGACAACTTTATTCGATTATTATTATTATAGCATATTTTACTAAAACAGTGACAGTAGAAATTTGAACCACGTCTTCAAATATTTAGAGAGAATTCCACAACAACTCCCCTTTTAAAGTTTCTTTCAAAAAAATTTTTTTTTTTTTAGTTGCCAGACTGATACGCTTATACGACTCTTCCCAGTAGACAAAGTGGGAAACATGCGGAGCTTTTCTCTTTCTTTGTTACCTTCTTAGCTCTCAAAATACACCGCCGTCACCGCTAAGGCCACACACACACATGACACACACGCACAGAGCCGCCGCACCCTCTGCACTGGCCACATAACGCGAAATGCACGATTGTTGGAAGAAAACAGGACAGTAGACTGCAGAGACACGGCGAGATTTTTTTTTTCCCTTCATATTTGGGATATTGTACTTAAATCATGGAGAGACAGAGAAGGTGACTGTGACCACAATGATATATTTAAAAAAAAAAAAAAATTTTTTTTTATTGTGTTTCAGAAAACAATGAGTTTTTCTATGCTCTGTCTGGTGAGCCGATTGTACTGCTTCACCAATGTAAGAAATTTTATTTTTATTATTTTATTATTTATTTATGACCGTTTCTTGTGGCTGAATCTGCCGTTTTAAGATTTAATTTACAGTGTTATTGTTTTAGTTACAGTGATAAAGTTGGCAAATATCTGAAGTCGAACATTCCTATTAAATCGTATCCATTATTATCAAATATATCATTATCGTTATTATTATTATATTAGAGACTGCACTGTTTTAGTCTTTTATGATCTTTACTGTTGTTATATTTTATTATTTTTTGGTATTCACTGTTTTTATATATAAAAAAAATTTGAGTTGGGTTTATGTTACTAATTTATTCTTTTAACTGTTTTTAGTTTGTATGTCTTGTTTTTTACTCAATGTACAGTACTTTGTTTTTAGTGTACTCCATAAATAAAGTTGAGCTGATATTGTTCACGCGCTGTAAAAAAACAAATATTCATAAAAAAAATGTTTCTTTTTTTTGGGGAGTTAAAAATGAATAAATGACAAATATTCATAAATAAAGTTGAGCTGATATTGTTCACGCTCTGTAAAAAAAAACAAACAAACAAAAAAAAACTGAAATTACTGAGTACCTCACTGAGTACTTTTACTCGTAATTATTTAGCCCACTACTTTTACCACTTACTTGACTACAATATTGATGACTCTAGCCATTATTATTGTTATTATTATAATATTTGAGACTGCAATGTTTTAGTCTTTTATGGTCTTTACTGTTTTTTTTTTTTAAATATTTTAATCTTTTTCGGTATTCACTGTTTTTATTCAAATAAAGTAAAGTTGAGTTTATGTTACTAATTTACAGTATTGTTTTAACTTTATTAGTATTAGTTTTGTATGTCTTATTTTTTTTTACTCAATGTGCAGTACTTCGCAGCAATGTTTTTTTTTTTTAAATGTACTCTATGAATAAAGTTAAGCTGATGTTCATGCTCTGATTTAAAAAAAATAATTATCAGAAATTACTCAGTTTTTACTTTTACCTCTTACTTGGCTACAATATTACAATATCCAACACTAGCCATCTCTGGATAAAATATTCCGTTTATGGATTTCCAGAGGGGATGTTTTATGCAATGAATATTACTTCCAGGCACAATTGCTATTACAGACCAAAAGGGAGAAGCTCTACAAGCACATTTATGTCTTACTATTGTTTTGTTTTTGTTCAATTTGCAAGTATCAACAACTCTTTGTAGTTATATCAACTTCACAAATGTTAAAATGTTTTAAGATGGAAACTGTTTAGTCACTCTAGTCTACAAAGTTAAAAATTTTTTTGTCACAGCCAGTGAGAGAGAAAAAAACGAGTAGTGTCAAGCAGACGGACCACCACAGGAGCAAAAAAACAAAAGGCCTCCTCCCCACAAAACCAGGGCGCAGTGGTTCCGATCCACTGTCAGCCAAGAGACGCGAGTTCCCGCGATACCTGTGACTTGATGGGCGGATGGATGGTCACATGACTACATGCACACAGAGCTACAAGTCACAAGTGCAGCATTCTTTTTTCAAATAACACGCTCAGGCCCCTGTGGTCCCAACTTTGGCCCGCTTTTGTGGACAGCTTGGGCCCTTAAAGCGAGACGTCTGCTTCAGAGCGACTTTGGAGCATGTAGAGGACACCGGGGCTGAGGGCAATTCACATTCACTTCAGTCCTTTTTCATGACATCTTTTTGTGCATGTGCTGCTATTTTCCCCATTCGTTCAAATATGTAAATGATTCAAATGTATATTTAAAAAAAAAAAAAAGAAGCTGATCTGACTGAGGCGGCAGTGAATTGTCCCCTGCCCTGGCAGGGCGTCAATGAAGATGGCTTTGGCTGGTTGGTCAGAGCTGAAAATGTGTGTTTTGTCTTGAAAAAAGTATACTGCATCTTTAAAAAAAAATAAAAAATAAAAAATAAAAACAACATCTAGCCACTAATTAGCCCAGTAAGAGATATCAGCAGCTGGACACAGCTGATTGTTGGCTCGCTTGTTGTTTACTTACAGGTAATAAGAGTACGAATAGTAGGTCCTCCTGGGGTTGTGAGCCAATCAGAAAGCAAAGAGACATAAGGGTCATGAATATGCAAATGAGGACAATCCTGGCCTGTCCCATCCAGCAACAACAGAAACAGAAGAAAGCATCTTTGGGTCATGCGGAAAAAAAAAAAAAGAAAAAAAAAAGTTTTCAACACTACGGGCCATATCTTTAAAATAAATAAATAAATAAATCAGGTTCAAGGCTGAAAAGATAATAATGAAGTCAATAAAGCTGCTAAATGTGCTTTCTCTGTTTTCCACTTTAATCATCCTCGCAGACGTTTGCTGCCACTATCCAACGTCAAGATTGGAGAACTTTGCTATCTTGTCCCACCATTTTAAAGATGCAGTATTGCTTCAAAGTTGCACGAAGGTTCAGTGACAAATGGATATTGATCTCCCCAAAGATTCTCGACCAGAAAACAGGTGTCATGATTTAATCAACATTCTCATTGAATCAAAGACAAATACTATCAAACCGACCTCGTGTGTGCGTCGACATTTTATTTCAAGACTCGTGTGGTTGGTTTCTTTGAAGCCTTATAAAGCTTGGCTGCAGTTCAGTTGCGCACCCGCAGCAAGCAGACGCTGTGCCAAGTCTCCTCCACAAGACTGAGTTAGTAAACAACCCCATCTCCCGAAAGGTACGACGATTTTGGAACCTTTGACCCCACTCTAGCTCCAAAAAGCGTAATCCTTACAATGAACATGTGATATTGAGAATCATGACGGTTGTCTTGCCAGTGTGGACGTCTGATATAAAAGAGCTGAGGGTTCTGTGTGGTCGTTGCCATAAACCCAGTCCAATTTGTTTGGGTTAAGGTGGAACACATCCATCCATTCATTTTCTACAGCGCGGGTCCACATTAGGGCCGCGGGTGAGCTGCCCAGAGGGCGTACACCTCATTCCTTTGGGAGGAAAAGCACTACAGAAAATGGATGGACTGATCTCTCTAAATGCAAACCTTTTCATGTAAACTTACTGTTGACATTTTTTTTTTGTGATACAAAGTCAATGTTCACTTTTGAAAAAGGATTGCTGTACAAAAAGTTGTAATTACAATGTGCCGCCACATGGTGATGCTCTGACCCAAACTACCACCAAATCCCAGCGCATACGTCAATAGCAATTTATCTTCAATGTAGTCATTTAAAAAAAAAAAAAATCTTTGATAATTAAACCACATTGTGGAGACTTTTTTTTTTGACCACCAGTTACTAACAATATGTATAATTATGGTTATGACTGTGTTTACACTGTGCCATCCATGTTAATGATATTGATCCAAACCAACAACCTCAGCGAGGCACCATGCCCTGAAAAGACAATTTCCAGCAACCTGATACATCCTTTGTCCATTTTCTAGAGTGTGCGGTTTGAATTCGTTTGTGTATTTGTAGGCTATATTACACTTGAAGCAATTGTGAACTCATGTCTGTCCCATTTGAGACTGCTAACAGTAGTTGTGGTCTCTAAATTTGAATATTCTGATCTTAACCACATTGCTGTTGTGCAAATTTCCTCTGTCAAGTAGTTGTTTCTTGAACCAAGAAAAGAGTATTTATAAAAAAAATAAAAAATAAATAAAGTTTAAGTGGTTCTACAGGGAGATCAACGTTTATGGTGGATGAATGGAAGATGGTGTTACTACAGCAAATAGTGAGATCGGCCGACACAACAAGAGAATGAATCATTGTGCTTTTTTTTTTTTTTTTTTTGGGTCTTAGCACGTTCTTTCCTCTGCATGCGTCGGTTGGGTGTCACTCACCTTTTCTTGACCAGTAAGATGGCTACCAGCACCAGCAGAATGAAGACGAGGACGCCGGCGCTGATGCCGGCGATCTTCACCACGCGGTCCGTCTGCTTAGCCGGGTCAGGGATGACTTCGGGCTCCTCTGTCGCACCTTGGACACATAATGACAAGTCTTCGTTTTTCTAAATCACTGATTTCAATCAATCAAAGTCCACCATTATTTTCTGGTTATGAAAATTCAGTTCTGTAAAACAAGGATGTCAAAATGAGGTGCAAAAGTAAAGAAAAAGCAAATATTTTTCATCTTGTCACAGTTTCATTCGAACCGCGCAGCTGTAAAGCAAATGCCACACGAGGAAAAGGGTCGAAATATCAAATTAAAACTCAAATTAAAAAGCAACTTTTGAAAATGCTTGCACTTCATATCAAGTGAATAGCGAGACCTTTAATACTCCTGCTAGCATAAAAACCATGGCAACTGTCATTCAGGATGCAAATATAGCTAAAGCTTCTGTCTGGGGATCTTATGAAGCTCAAACATATTCAGATCAGCATTAATATTCACAGTAAAGTGTCTTTTATATTGTTGTTTTAATAAAGCCATCTATATATACACAGTATAGTAAAAAAAAAAATGGTTTGATTGCTTTCTGTCCATGCTCCTCGTCTTCATACTGACGGCTCCTGATGATTTCAAGGAATTTGGAATTAAGCAAATACAGCAAAGAATGGTTCGCAAGTACAACACATGATGCCGTTTTTATCCCGTTGATCACAAAAGCGCAAAGGCTGTTTTGCTGCTCCTAATCTCTATTTAGTGATCTCATAACACCAGAATAGTTTGTATTGCACTGTAAGAACATTAGTGTATTACGATAATCCAAATAATCCCAAAATAAAGACAAAAACGCAAAACTCGATTTCAGGCCGCGTATCCATCGAACCCTAATCCACTTACAAAGCTAAATATCAACAAGATAAACATAATCTCTTGTTCTTTTTTATCTGCCGCCTTGTTGGTAAGCATATTATTTGGTTGTAAAATGTTTCTAATGCGGAGATATTTGGAAATGCGTCTACAGTATAAATTGTGTTGGACGACAGGACATTTATGCATTATTTTTGTTTCTCGATCCGATGGGAATGACAGTAACTTCTGATCATTTATCCACAAATTCATTAATATAAACAGGTTCAAATATCAAAATGGCAAACATAGTTGTTCTCATTGACAAGTGTAAAGACCCCAAAAACAAAACAAAAAAAAACCGACAAAAACAACAGTACAGTATTTACAAAGTCCAAGTATGACCTCATAATGCCCGTAGTAGCTTTTAATTCCTGTAAAAAAAATTATCCAGGTCAGTACACTAACACTCACACATTCATACACAGAGTAAAAAAAAGTCCCCGAGGCAGCGATGACCACACACAATAGCCAAGACGACCTAATAGGACCACCAACACTTAATCCTCGCCTCAGCGCTCGCACACTCGCAGACGGGCAGCGCGAGAAACGAAGGGACAGTCGTCTGACCTCCGCGGCCATTAGTGTGCCGTTCTGCCGTATCACTGCGGGCAAAAAAAAATTTCAATTCTGTCACTTGGCTCGGATTTCCAACTGGCCAGGCGACCTGACAAAAGCGACAATGGCCTCGTTTCATTCTCACAACCAGCAAGCAAACACTTGCAATATGATGACGCGGGTAACGCGAGCTTCCCCCCGGATTGTTCCGCCTATTTTGTGAGGGGAAAATGAGACGTGGGACAACATGGAAGTGAGCCACCACTTGGGGACTGACAGTATTCTCTGTGTGAACTTCCACGTCCATGTGTCCTCAAAGTGAACCCGCAAGAGAACATGATCCGAGCAGGGCGGGGTATGCAGTGCCTGACTTGAGACTGGGCCGGACCCAAAAAAAAAAACGTTCTAATTTCATTCTTGATCCTTGGAAAGTTTTCCAGATCAACATCTTATTAAACCTGGCAATAAAAGAATGTGGGTAATAGAATAATAATAATGAGCGCACCAAGAACCAGAGACTCCTCTCGATCCGGCTGTCTGCTCCATAACCCGACCCGGCCGGCCGGCGCGGAACACACAACTAAATCCACTTTAACGATTCTTTCTGCGGTCATTAAGGCTGATTGTACTGGAAATAATGTCCCTTTTTACAATCTAGTTTAACAGTCCTTCAAGGTCTAGCAGGGCAAAGTCAGGCCTGTCAGTTCATTGAAGGCTGACAATACTCTCTTTTTTTTTTTGGATTACCATAACGACACAATTGCTTGTGTGCACTGACTCTGACCTTTCCGCTTGGCCGTTTAAATGAAATGACGTTGAAATGTATGCCATTCAAATATGTACGTCCAACATTACCTCGCACAGAACTGTTCACGCAGGACAGCGGCGAGCTGTTCCTCCTGCTACTGTATTTTCTTTTTAACATGGATCCAACCCCCCCGCCTCTCCATTAATCCGCTAGCTATATAACAGGGATGTGACTTCACCAAAGTGAAATTATCTGAAAATTTAGCCGGGGGTCTGGGGGCCCGTGTTTTTAAGTACTTTCAATGCACTCACATGACAAAGAAATAGACAAAACAACAGCATAAATTTTCAATGTATATTGAACTATCCCATATAAAATGGCAGTTTTAGTCAACTCAAAATCAGTCACATTCAAAAACATTGGACTGCCTTTGCTTTTAAAAACTATCACTGAGAATATCATCATATCTAACTAATGTGATTACTAAGTTAACACATAAATAATGTTGAAGAGTTCAAATTTCATGAACAAATAATTGTATCATGACCAAATGAAAAGTAACTCATATTAGAGCATACCACAAATGTCTTTGTTATAGCAGAAGATGTTATCTGTCGGAGTCATGTGCATACACAATGAACTACTAAAAAAACAAAAACAAAAAAACAAACCCAAAAAAAAAATCGGAATTTTTTTTGGGGGGGATAAAAAAAGCGGAATTCCGCGAATTAGCGGAAAAATCACATCCCTGATATAACCTGATCTATCTTTCATCAAAACAACTACAACCATATGTACGTATTTCCAGGTTAAATAAGCACCTTATAAAACCCCTGTATTATGCTGGCAAACATATGGCCCCAGATTAAAAAAAAAAAAAAAACACGCACACACACGCACACACACACAAATACATTTCTCTCTCTAGCATTACATCTCTAATACTCATGATGCGGATGTCCGCTTTTATGGAACACTCCGGTGGTAAGAGGATGATAAGTTGTTAATGCAGTTCACAACAATCTGTTATTAAGAAGAAGAAAAAAAAAACAACCCGAAGAGAGAGAAAAAAAACAACTAACTGAATAGTCTACTACTACTACAACAGTAGTAGCCCAGTAGTAGAAACACGACACTTTCTCCATTGTGATGAATGGAATTTAATGTTCTTACCTTTAGTTGCAAGCCTCAAACACTGGGTTTTAGTTTCCTAAAAGGGAAAAAGGATAGAAAAAATGACATGTGAGCAGGGCTGGACTGGAGGGAAAAAAATCCACCCTGGCATTTTTGTCCCCTCATAATAAGCAGAGCATAAGCATTATTGTGTATATGTTAAGAAGGATGTAAATGTAGTCTATATTTCTCTCCTCAACCGGTACAGCAACGGCCTGGCCGGTCTTGAGAAGACGAGAATGAAGTATTATGACAATTTATAAAGATTGGTAAATACAAAATAAAATAAAAATATTTGGAAATAGTGCAACATCCTTAACCACTGAAACATTATAATACAGGACTATCCTATTTGCTGTTCCATCTTATTTTTTTGGGGTTCTATAAACTCTATTCAGTATTTTTAAAGTGTATTTTATTTTTTATTTTTTTTAATAATCGTAAAAGTCTCATCGTCATGCCGACACCAACCAAGATAACCTATAATAAAGTGTTGGAGCTGACTTTATGCATGCTTATAGACAAATAAACAATGGCAGCATTGTATTAAAAAAAAAAATATTCAGAATTTAGGCTTCAAAGAAATTTACAGTTAGTCAATCGTTTGTTTACATTATTTACTTCAATTGACTCTTCTCGACAATTGTCACGACTCAAGCGAATTGATTGGCCTCAATACTAATGACAAACCATCGTTGAGATGAAAACTCATATTTCAATATGTTAACGTCATCTCTATCTTCTCAAAGATGCCATTATAGAATTTGATGAGATGCTTGATCAGCAAAGTGAATATTGTAATTTTTTTTATTTTAAGCTAATAATTTTATTTGTAGCCAAAAATGTGAGGAAAAAAAAAAAAACATGCTTTCGTAAAGTATGTAAGTCCCTAAGAAGCTTTAGCAGTGCGGCCTGTAGAAATGAAACGCTAGCTCATGTGCTCAGCTCGTGCTCATACGAGTATTTACCCGCTCGGTGCTGCTAACAGCTTGAAAGTAGATGTTGTAGTTCTTCCTGGGAGCCAACGGAGGATTCCAGAAACCCTGTGGATTAATAAGCAATTGAGCGTCAGACAGTGGTTTCGCTTTAGCATTCACAAATGTGGGAAAACCCCACCAAATATGCCACTAGTGAAGCTGAAAGAGACGTGCCTGGTATGTTTTGTTGTCTCCCACTGTGAACGGGAGGGGCTCGGGAAGGTTGCTGGGGGACAGCTGAGCGGCATAATAATACGGGGATCCGCCGGCGGATGCGCTGTGATAAGAAACTGGAACCTGGGTGAGAGGGTGTGACGCATAACGTCAATATGCACTTAAGAAACATAGAAATCGTAATCGTCATTTAGATAATGAGTGTTGTAGAGTCTACGTTGAGGATGTCGCTACCTCAAAACAGTCAGAGGAGGCTTGGCGACGGGTTCGCCGGGGGTTCACTTCCTCCACTACAATCTGGTACGCGCTGTAAGAAACATCAAATGCAATTATTTCTGCAGCTGCCTATACACACAATTATGAATAATTACTGTATAGATTTGCACAAACCATTTCAAAAGTGAGTCATTACGAGGTTGTGTGGGGAATAAAAACCTCGCATCTGCCTGGCAAATCTAAAGGTTATTATACTGTACGTTATATATATATCGATGCATTACCTTATAGGTGCTCCTTTAGCCTGCGCGGGTTTCAGCAGAACAGTGATGGTCGTGGCAGTTTCATTGAGAAAGGCCTCTGATCCATCATACTCATCTATGGTTGGGGCTAAAGACAAGGTGGCACGTTTACATCACGGTGATATCAAACAAGTGACTTCTGACCTAACAACACTGCATCGAGGTGATGAATGGATTATTTCCTACCTGAAATATTAGTTGTCACGTTCAGAGTGGTGGCAGGGCCAAATCCCTTGGAGGTGGATGCTCGTATGGAGAGCTGGTAAGTGACCCCCGGGTGCAGCTGGGAGAAGAGGTGGTGGGTCGCGTTGGAGGGCAGAGCCGTGAGTCCCGGCCGCTGGAGGGGAACTGACGGATCGAAAGAACGTAGACCGCTGTAGCTGATCTGTGGCAGGGCAAAGATGGATATGCAACATTTTTATGATGGGTGCTAGTGGTGTACAGATCGATCGGCAATCCATCAGGACCGGGAGGAACTCCCTGGATTTGGCATATGTTGCTCAATGCTTTTCCTTACATGTTAACTCTTTGACTGCCAGACGTTTTCAGAAAAGGGATGCCGTGGGTGCCAGCCGATTTAAGCATTTTTGACTGATCTTTCAAGGTCCACAGAAAATTATGTGTTTGGACTATGGAAACACACATACTACCAAATGAAAGATTGGACTCTCATCTTTCATCAGAAACAAAAAGTTTGTTTCTACCTTATTCCGTTTTTCAGTAATCAACAATAGAAAATGGTTAGTTTCACCTCTGTTTTGAAACAAACGTCTTTTAACGTCTTTGGCACTCCTCCATAGAATTTTACTAAACGTTATTTAACGTTTTTGGCAGTCAAAGAGTTAAAAAAGCTTCAAATCAACAAATTTAACACAATACAGTATATGAAAAATAAACATGTAAAAAAAAAAGTTTACATCTAAATCCATATGATCGGTATCTGCAGCATACAACCCTAATAGGTCCAGTTCTTTTCTGTTGATAGCTACCTCATATTGCATGATGACCCCATTGGGCTCCGATGGCTCCTTCCAGTAGAGAAGAATTCTATCCTCAAATGGCGTGGCTCTTACAGATTGCGCGGGAACTGGACCTGGAACTGTTCAAGAAAAGATACAAAGTGGTTCAATTTGCGCTACTAAATGTGCATAAAGACACATCCCCCAAATCGATTGTATTTATTTTCTCTTAGAGTGCCATTCTTGTACTGAAACATATCCTGCCATCTTCTTTTTTTTTTTCTCTCTCTCAGGAGAGCTCAGTATTGTTCATTCGATTTGACATCATCATTGCTCTCATTTTTAAAAAAAAACAAATAAATTAAAAAAAAATTAATAAAAATGTTTTTTTTTAAATATATATACATATATATATATATATATATATATTTTTTTTTGTATGTGGGTGAGCATGTGCATGTGCGTGCGTGCGTGCGTGCGTGTATTCATCAGTTCACCTAAAGCCCATTAAAAAAAAAATCCCATACTAATAATATAATATAATAATAAATTGCCAGATGCAGAAACATCAATGTAAGTTATCACGATGTGGTGGCTCTCGCTAACAGACAGAATTAAGTAACCAGAATTAGGTTAAAAAATTCTATATACGTAGACCATGTTTCTATAAATTTTGATATTTGGTTTTTATTTGAGGCAGATATTTTTTCCATTAAAATGTGATTTATGAGGATATTCAGAGTTTGTTTATTTTTCCAGTTAACAAGAATTGTTTTTTTTAGCGATAGTAAGGGCTACAAGTGTCGATTGAAATTGTTTATGTGGTAAGTCAGTTGTTGGTAGGTCACCTCGCAAACACAAGTTTGGAGATAAAGGTATCCTACAGTCCAAAATATCCTACCATCTTCATCAGTTTGGATGATCGTTTCATCACTCTCTTTCCGTCCCTCTGGATTGGTCAGAATCATCTTCAGGCTGACGTTGGTGTAAGGTGGCAGATTTCCTACGATGTGACGTGGCGCTGCAAAGAACAAAAGTTAAAAAACAATAAAAAAAAAAAATTAAATACAAATACATCAAATAGAAAAAAGGTCTGAATGGTGGTGTAGGTACCGGTACCTTTGGGGTCCATGTCCAGACAGTCGGCCTTGCTGCGGTTGTTTGCGGTCATGTAGTGGTAACAGATGGTGACGTTGAAGGTATGACAACGGGTGATGTTGTAACCCAACGACTCCCAGTCCACCGCTATCAGGCGGGCCATGGTCTCGGCGATCTTCAGCCTCTTTGGAGTCCGCATGGGCTCTAATAATGAGCAACATACATTTTTGAGTACTGTATGTATGCAAGTATGTTGAAGCACCATCAAGCACGATGTCAGCAAATCTTGTGTGACTTCAGAAAAACGGGTTTTGCTTTTTTCTTTTGGCTATCAATTTGTAACAATAACACAAACCAACGAACCTGAGCGATCGCGTGAAATGGAGAAACAAGTTTGCATGTCTTCCCTCTTAGAGGAGACAGCACAAGGACACAAACTTGTCGCTTCTGTTGACAAGCCATTATCTGTCCGTCGCTCACCACACATGCGAGCGAGACACATCGCTGACACACTGTTATTACCCAAAAATATGTGTGTGTGTGTGTCTCATGGTGCCTGGAGCCATAACTCTAGTTAAGCTCGCACAAAGTGTGTCCCTCAGCTTTGGGGCAATCTTTGGTTGGCCTACGATTAGGGTCACTATTCTTTATGGTTTTGTATCGGAAGGGTCTCCATGACAGGACTGTGCATCGGCGTCATCTCCTCTCAACTGTGCACGTTACATACAAACCTCCATACCGCTGATAAGAATGTATTGTCAAGGGCAAGTCTCTCTCACACACACACACACACACACACACACACACACACACACACACACACACACACACACACACACACACACACACACACACACACACACACACACGGCTACTTTGGTTTGACATTACGATTCAAATGGCTCACTAATAGAAACAAATAAAGGCGTGAGAGGAAACAAAAAAAAAAAGAAATAAAAGAAGATGGAGATGAAGGGAAGAAGACAGCACTGCAAGGTAATTGTCAGCCGAGAAAACATCATTGCCCGTTAATGTGAAAAGCTGTTGGTGGATGGATGACATTTAAATAGTCGCATCTCCCTTGAATTCCTTTTCTAGTTGTCTCTCGCCTTCCGCCTTGACTGTCTTTTTTTTTCTTGGCCAAATCAGTAATAAAAGCAGCTGACTGACTTATTGTGATTAAAACTTGTGTTATTGATAGTTAAGTCTTCCTTCTGCTCGATTGAGGTCCTAAGAGTTGTTGCAGTTTGCTGGCATTTTTATGGAAAGCCGTCAAGTCAAAACCTGATTGGACCGCGTTCGTGAGATACCAAAGGTCAAAGGTTCCCAAATGAAAATACCGGCTGGGTTTGATAACATTCCTTGTTTTATATTTTTGTGAGTTTCAACAGCTCAGATGTCACGAAAGGGGTCTTCACAAATCACAAATGCCTTGAAATAAGGCCTTGTATCACCCATCTCTACTTAATGCGGTCATTTTCACACTGGATCGTGTACTTAACGCTCTAAAAAGAGAATTGTAGAACCAATTTAAGATCACAAATTGAATTGTTGACCAACTTAAAAAAAAAAATGGCTTCAATTGGTAACACACGATTGGATTAAGTAAATCCAAAGTGAATATACAGTATTAAGTTTAATCATGAGTTCATTAAATGTAATACTTTGGATTGGAGTTACTTTGGATTAACTTAATTCAGGTAAATATATTAAGTTTAATGAATTCATCATTAATTAAACTTAATATATTCACTTTGGACTAACTTAATCCAATCGTGTGTTACCAATTGGAGTGATTTTTTTTTTTTAAAGTTGCTTCAACAATTCGCTTTTTAGAGTGCTGGCTTGTTCGGTACGAACCAAGAGTTTGGATGATAGCGTTCATTCTAACCAAAGCAAAACGAGAAAAGTGTGACCACAACCTCGAAAAGCAAAGCTCCTTTTATTTCCCAGCCCATATTGCTGCTCGCCCATGCCTGTTTACTCAGAGCGAAGAAAGTCATTTCAGAGAGAAAATTAAACCAAGGCAATGGGGAGCAAAAAGAAAGATAAAGGGAGTGTCGGTAAGAAGGAAGACAACAGGAGGAGGAACGCGCAGCGACGATAACTCGTCTGGAACGTGGCCAAAGTCATACGGGACCCGCTCCAATGGAAAAACCACAGAGGCCGCCTTGTCCCTTTCCCCTCCTCCGGTAAACAGACAAACGGTTGGATTCATGTTGGGAACTAAAAGGCTTTTGTTCTCCGCAGTCGGCAGCTTTGAAAAACAACAACAATACCAATAAACACCCAACAATAACAGGGAGGACGGCGGGCGTCGTATCAGCC
The DNA here is from genome assembly GCF_051991255.1 of Vanacampus margaritifer. Classification (NCBI taxonomy): domain Eukaryota; kingdom Metazoa; phylum Chordata; class Actinopteri; order Syngnathiformes; family Syngnathidae; genus Vanacampus; species Vanacampus margaritifer. The sequence goes on from NC_135450.1 coordinate 13,013,708, forward strand.
CAACCCAGAGGTTGGTATTAAACAACGGCAGACAAAAGGCGGTGGAATGAAAATGGAAATACAATAAAAGATTTAAAAAAAAAAAAATCATCTCTCAACAGAAACCACAGGGAGAAGCCAGGCTGGTTGCGGCCAGAGGCCCATACAATAAAAATGCTTTTGAAGAAAAAAAACGGGACGGGAGCAGAAAAAGGTTGACGGGAGATGCAGGCAAATCCAAGTTAATCTGTCCAATTAGTTCTTGCTAATCCTTCCACTGTCACGAGGAAGAAACCAAAGCCGTTCAAATTCCATTTCGGGCCCTCATTCCGAAACGTCTCCGTCGCTCGGCGGGCCTTAAAAGATGCAGATTTGCACTTGCCAGCTTTCGTCCACATTTGCCTCGCTAAAGGCGTCATTACATTGTGTGCCTTTGAGATGTTCAAGATTCCAGATCAAAACAAGCAGTTTAAGTCAAAAGTGAAATTCTCATTTATTGTTAACTGGAAAAGCCACTTAGTTGATCTTCGATGTGTTTTCTGATAATGAAAAAAAAAAGAGGTTTTGAATTCAGCTGGCAGAAAAAGGCTTCAACGTAAAGTGCAAATCTTATGACTGCTTTTTCAAGGGCCATCCGCTGAAAAGAAGCCCACTGCCAACTCCACGATAAAGAAGCGTTAGTGATATATATTGTGCGTGTCCCCCTGTACATTGCGCTTGTGTGCCGAGATATGAGACTTTTGCGCTTCCTATCACCCACCCCCCCCCCCCATTAATCCATGTGATGCTGAGCTTGCGCAGCAATTGCAGAAATACTGCGACTTCCCTTGTACTTTTCGTGTGTGCGTGAACGCCTCCGAGCATGAGTTTATGTTCATGTGTGTCATTTTTGCGCGCTTCAGCCTTTTGGATTAAAAGCTACTTCACCCAATCACCACAAATGCTTCACTCCAACTCTATTATTTTTCACTCTTCAGACAAGAGCAATAAATCACCACAGAGGGAAAATCGAGTAAAGTGTGTGTGTGGTGGAATCAATCCCCCCCCCCCCCCCAAAAAAAAAGGAGTCAGGATAGAAAATGAAGAAAAGGTGCAGACAAGACGGAATAATTGCCGTCATTTCAACATTTGTGATGACTGCATGTTATTTACTTAATTGGCAACAGATTCCTCTATTTATAAAGTTGCCCGTTTCAAATTTGATCCGTGTGTTTGTTTTTTTTTGCACGCGTTTCCCTTTAAGACCTTGTGTTAAATATTCAGTACACTACAGGTGGTGGGATCAGACAAACTTAACCAAACAGAGAAGGCGAAAGGCATCATTACCATTTAAATAACATTTCAAGCGCTGTGCGCGCATCGGGAGGCACGCGCGCACAATTCCACATCCAGGTGTGTGTTTGTGTGCGTTTGTCGGTATGCGCACGAAAAAAAAAAACGGCGTGACATCATTTCAATATTGAAGCTAGAACGCATGCTGTTTAGCATATGGAATACGATACGCCATTTTATGTACTCTTTCAAGATGTTACGCGCCATGTGATGACTATGTTGGAGTGCTTGTGAGGGGGTGGTGGTGGTGTGTGGGGGGGGGGGGGGGTATTCAGTTATGTCACTTCAATGCAAATCAACTAATCAGTTTGGTTTGTTGGCATCTAATGTCCTTGTCAAAAATAGTGCTACTTTCAAATACTGTACAATTTCACAAGCAAAAATCTGTTATGTTTGTTAACAGTAAGCCTATGCGAAATATAGATTTTTTTTTATTTTTATGTTTTTACATAAATTCGAGTTTTTTGTTGTGTGGACCATTAAAAAAATAAATAAATCAATGTGTGTGTGTGTTTTTTTTACTTATTGTTTTATTTAAAGAGTAGGATGGGCAAAAAAACAACCCCAAAAAAATCAGGAAAATAAAATCATCCATCAAATTTTTTTGTTGATAAAATCTGAGATTTTATTTTTAGGTAAAAATCGCCCAGCCCTCGTTATTAACAAATTTTGAAATGTAACATTGTTACGTGTGTTACAAAATATTATTTTCCAAATCCAATCTGGAAAAAAATGATAAATTGTATTGGACTTTTGAGGTTGAACTGAAGTTTTAGTCAGTCAGACTAATATTCCCCTCCTCTATATCATGTGTCATCGTTAGTACTTACTATAATGCCCTCGCAAGTGGGAAAGGCGAGCCACAGTCACCGATGGAACGCCGAAAGAACCGTAAAACACTCACGCAGAAGCTGCTGTCCGCCACTGCTCTCGCACAGACACTCACACACAGACTCCTTGACGCAATTTTTTTTTTGTATCAAAACCAGTATAGCAAACATCCTTAAAAAAAAAAGCGCTTCGACATCTACCCGAGTGGGAGCATATTGGACCAAAGGACCCCTTTCGTGCAGTCAAATAGCTCACCTCTCATCTATATCCACAAATGTCTTCTACTTAATGGACAAAGAGGATTATTTTAAGAGAATTCATTTCTCCATTGTGGGCTGATGGACCAATAGCCACACGTTGTGTAGATTACAACGAGCTGTGAGTGACAAGAAGATTAATTTCCAGCCCGTCCAAAAGGAAACTGTTCAATACGCGACTTGCGTGAAAGAAGTCCCTCACTTTCAATAAACACAGGCAATAACACAAACACACACACACGCGCGCGCAGGCTCACACCCGCACAAACATGGGTTGGCAGACATCAGTCAGGCCCCGCAGTTATGAATTTTCATCTCTTTTTCATTTTCCTTCACAAGTTTCATCATTCTCGGCCCCCTCCCCGCACGCTCCTTCACTCCGGTGTATTTTCATCATCTCCCATCATTGCCGCCTCATTCTGTTTCTCATTGCTTTTCTTGGGAGTCGCCCTCGCTCTGTCCCTCTCCCCCAGGCCAGCTGTGTTTTGATTTCACACGTTTATTCCGACAAATGTCAGACAGGGTTTCTGCCCCCCTGTCTATTGATCCACTGGGAGAATAATATGCAGTGGAGAGAAGAGAGGGATGAAGTGGAGGGCATGTGGCTGGAGCAAGTTTAGAGTTAAGAGCATCAAATGTGATGTTTTTAATGGAGTCCTACTACTAATACGTAAATCACTATTGTCTTGCATATACAGTACACAGGAAATTCTGTAGAGTAAATTTTACTCTATTTTTTTTTTAGAGCGGTAACAAATAGACTCAGTTTTAGTTGTAATATTTACACTTGGAAGACAGCAAAATAAAGAATTGAAAAAAAAATAAAACGTCACTATGGGGTTGTGGAACGGACTCACTCCTGTCAACTTGGGAGACTGCCTCACTACCACCTGAGCTATGCCCCGCCTACTGCTTATACCCAAAGAGACCAAAAACATCGTGTGGCCCAGGGAGTAGATCGGCTGTCTCCCAAGCTGGAGGTCGTGAATTTGTTCCTCGACCCTTGAGTGACTTTTACTTATTTATTTCAATTCTTTATTTTACACTCTTCCAAGTGTAAATATTACTCTAAAACGGAGTCTATTTGGTCCCACTCTAAATTGAGTCAAATTTACCCCAGAAAATTGACTGTGTACTTGTTGGGACTTCAATTCAACATAATTCAGTCCTATACAATCACATGGAGTCACATAAAAATCCAACAAAGCAAATAATAATAATAATAATAATAATAATAATCACGGACACCACAGCACCTTAATTTTTTACAAAAGTATATAATGCTAATCTGTGATTTTTGTTTTGTTTACATCTTTTTTTTAGTGCTATGAAAATTTAGCGCATGTTAATCAGGATCTGAAATTTTGTTCTCGAATGGTGTCTTGAAGCAATTCATGCTCAATAAAATGCACTACTTGGCTAAAAAACTATTTCTCATATGTACATTGACGTGATATTTAATTTAATCACGTATTTGCCATTGAATCCTACCTGCACATTTTGTGCGCGTGATGAGCGGCGGTCCGGCTTTGCCCGTCCCGCCCTCTCCCGGCCGGGTGAGCAAGACTCTGATCTCATACTCGGTGTCCGGGTCGAGATGCCATAACTTATAGTTGGGCGAGTTGACTGCGTGGGTCTCGATCCAGCTGCCTGACGTCATGCGGTACTCCACCTTTGGGGAAAATTCGCGTTCAGGAATTCGACAATCGTGATCCACGTGATGACATTTTTACGTTGATTCATGTTTTGAAAGACCAGAATTCCATCTGATCGACGATGAAAAAAGTGTGTCGTAAAAAAAAAGTACAGTGCAACTTCCAAGAGCAAGTACAGACCTCTTTGAGTATAATAGGACCATCGCCAAATATGGAGTTGGCGTTGAGCTGAATCAGCAGGTAGGTAGGCCCGACGCCGAGCAGCTGCGGTGGGGCGATGGGGTGTGGGGGCTCTGGGGAGGGAAAACAATGAATAGGATCAACATAAAGCTCGGCAAGAGTCACATGGGAATGGCGGAACACACTAAAACAAAGCAACAAAAGGAACAGGGGAGTCTGGGGATATACTGTAGTCGCAGTGATGATATAAAAAAAGAAAAAAAAGAAGTGTAACCTAGCAATTCAAACAGAATTCCACCACGGCGATATTATTAATATTTTTTTAAAAAATCTTTTAAGACCTTAAACAGACAACTTGATCTTTTTTTTTATTTTTCCCTTTTCTGGAGAGCTCAGTATTGTTCATTGTACCGATTTGACATGTCGTCATTGCTCTCCTTTTTCTTTGGGGGGAGGGGGGGGTTAATAGGTTTTAGGTGAACTAATGAATACACACACACTCGCACGCACCCACATTCACCCCCCCCCCAAAAAAAAACCTGACAACTTGATCTGATTAGATCTGACAATACGTGTCAGCATATTTAATGTACCGTGTTACATGTATTAGTTAAAAAATGATCGTCGTTTTTACCCAAATGAGCTTCATTCATAGCACCTTCTTCATACCTTATCTCTGTCCATATTTCATGCTTTTTAGGCCTATTCACCAAATCCCGACCCTCCTAATACTAATAATATCACGCTACATCGTATTTATAAAGTGCTGTAGCGCATCACATAATGTAATTTGGATGTACTTTCAAACGGCTGATGTTTTATGCATCCGCTTGGCTTGGTGTATAGCGGGGTAGCTGCGTTGCATTATAATGACGATAATATTAAAGCCGGCGCAACTTTTTCTGAAGATGCAGCTCATCAAAAGAATATCTGCCTTCAGAAGAAGGCATCCGAAAAGGCTTTGAACAACAGCAACGGCTACAAACGCGGTAAAAAAAAAATGTTGTGATTTATTCTGGTTTTAATGGGTTTAAAATAATCAAGGCAAAGGTAGACCTGCATCATCAAATGGAATGTGCGCCTTTATTCACCGTTAGGACTGAAACTTGTCTCTTATTTCATTTCACAATTACGGGGTAGTATACACTGTTAACTTTAACACCAGTTAATGACTTTTTATTGTCGTGAATTAAAATAATAAAAGCACCCAGGGTGCTTATTCGGGTCCATATTGAGTTTGTTGGTCTATTTTTCTCCCCAAAACAAAAAATGTTGATGTTTTTGGCGTTCTAAAAGTACATGTTATGTAGACAAGCAGCAGTATTTTATTTTTATTTTTTTTAAACGGTGTAACCTGTATTGATTTGATTATACTCTATTTATGTACCAGTAAATGTTCACACTGGTGCTGTCACTATTGAATATTTTTTTAAATGGATTAACCTATCAATTCATTAATCGGAATCATTTTAATTCAATTGCTCCCAAAAACGTATAAATACGTTATATTTTAAATATTACCATGGTCCCCAAAACATATTTATTTTTTTATGTTAGAGCATACAGAAGGCTTCGATGCAGCCTCTGAACGGAAGAGGGACGCTTGAAGAATGGTAGTTATTACAAAAACGGCCAGCAGGTGGCAGCAGAGTGTAAGAGATCAACCAGGGCCACGCTCCAACAAGCTGTTCTCACCACTGTTTTAAACAGATTTGTGAATGATGTTGAAACTTAGCTATATTCTAATGCTAATTGCTGCAAAACGGAAACTGATAGAAATATACTTTTTTTTTTCCTGATGAAAGATTGGTGGGTGCCATGTTTTTGTAACGAGCGAAGGGGGTTGCTTCAGTGAAAATGGCTGGGAGTGAATGAGTTAATTTTGCATTAAAGTGTACTACAAAAACACCCCCCCCCCCTGATTATTGTTTATTAACCAATGATTGGTGTTTATTTTGTACTTTGTATTCATGTAGTGATTAAAAAAAGGGGGATTGTTTTTGTACTATGTTACCAATAAATCAAATAGATTCCATCGGTCTCTCTCAGCCTTTATGGAAAAGTGCATTTGTTCTGCCGACTTATCATATACAAAGTATTATCTAAATTGTTTGCGTTGGTGTGTGCGGGGGTTCATTGTTTCAGCACTACTTTTTTTTAATAATACCGCACATTACCATCACGCGTCTCTTCCCTCCTGCGCGCATATGCATGTTTTTTTATATTTGTGTTACTGTGCATTTGAAAGTGTGCTGAATGTGGCTGTCAGGCTGAAAAGACATGAAACAGTGCAGTTTGACAGTAACGCTAGCTGGATTTCAGATAATGAATGTTGAAGCTAAGTTCAGAAAACCCGACGGCTTCAAATAAAAACAATATGGTGATAATAAAGTGGGAACTAAAAGCAAAAAAGATGGAAGCTATTGAAACAATTCAATCTTTTTGTGTGTTGACGAGAGAATGCATGATTGTGTGTTACTTTAAACCGAGCGACTTATCTGAAACATAAATAATAGAAATACAAATAAAGCAGGAAGATGCTTAAGTGGGTCATCAATCATGCGACTCCAGAGAGAACTGTGCTGAAGTTGGCGTCTTGCTTTTTCAGTCTTTTTTATTCATTATTTGACATTTGTACAGTTGACCCAAAAACATAACAAATCATCAATGGTGTTGATGCGAAGAGATGGGTTTGTTGTCACAAACTTTTGTATTATTAATCATGTGTGAATCCGTTTTTGGGGTCACATGTAAATTATAAAGTAAACAAATACTGGCGAAATGTGTGTTTTTTTTTGGTGTTAATTCTGACACATCACATGATTCAATGAATAAATCTTGTAGATAATATTTTGACTTTTTATCTCTTTTATCCTGAATTATTGTCCTCCTTTTCCCCCCATTAATTTCGGCTTTTCCTTAATTGATTCATTTTATATGATTTTTTCTGCAAGTTATTTTTCTCCTCTAAATTCCTGGGAAGATTAAAAGTAAATAAAAGACACATAAGAAAGAAACAATGGATCAAAAAAAGCAGGAAAAAAAGTATGGAAGAGAAACAGGCCTAAGGAAAAAAAAAAAAAAAATCCTAAGCAAAAGAAGGAAAAAGTGACAGAAAGATTTGACTAGCAGTGGTGACTTGAGCCTAGCAGGCATCGGTTTCCAACGTCAGCAACCTTGTCAATAAAGTTTAGTCTTCACAAAGCGCTACCGACATCACTCGAGACGCACTGGAGGAACACGCGACCTCCACAAGAGCAGTGGGACGTGTGCGGTTTCGCGGCGGCGATCAACAACCGGAAAGCGCAACGATTCTCTCCCGAGCTCCAGCTGTCACAATCGCTTGCATGAGTTCGCATGTTTGAGGTTCTAAGAGCAAAAAAAACAACAACAACATTGTTCAAGTTTGTTCGATACAAGTATAGGACGGCTTGTATGGATTCCAGCGTGCTTGCAAGCACGCGCGTGTGCGTGCGTGCGTGACAGTAATATTGCAGGAGCTTTTTAGGCCACGGCTTGCGCGTAATGCAAGCTGGCATGGCGGTGAGTGTGTGTGTGTCATGATGATGTGCTCTGTCACTGTGGGAACCAGAGGGCAAGGCTTTATTAGAGCTGCACTCTGACAAAACAACTACTGACAAAACACAAACATACACTGTACAGTATGGATACTATGGTAAACTTATTTGCTGTGCATCATTTAAAACAATATTTAAAAATCGGTAAGGGAGTATATCTCTTTGACTGCCAAAAACGTTAAATAACGTTTAGTAAAATCCTATGGAGGAGTGCCAAAGACGTTAAAAAACGTTTTTTTTTCCAAAACAGAGGTGAAACTAACCATTTTCTATTGTTGATTACTGAAAAACGAAATGAGGTAGAAAACCTTTTTTTTCTGATGAAAGATGAGAGTCCAATCTTTCATTTGGTAGTATGTGTGTTTCCATAGTCCAAAGACATAATTTTCTGTGGACCTTGAAAGATCAGTCAAAAATGCTTAAATCGGCTGGCACCCACGGCATCCCTTTTCTGAAAACGTCTGGCAGTCAAAGAGATATGAAGACCACCCTGAAAAAGTCTAAGTCATAGTAAGAGTCTAACTTAAGAAAAACTTAGCTTGTGACTTGTATTCGTCAATATAGTTTTCCAACATTACTTTGTTCTCATAATATTGAAACATTTCATCTTTGGAATTAATCGAAATTCAATTACAATTTCAATTATTAAATTCCACAATTACAAAAACAGCATAATTGTAAAAAAAAGAAAATATTATTAATGTTAATTGTGAGTTGTTTAAATTTATACATTTGTACCTTTTCAATTTTTTTTAAAATAACAAATATAAATTTTGTTTCAGCCAAAAAGAACTTGCATAGTTATATTGTTTCAAATAATTTTATTATTCTTAATAATTACATTTAAATATTTTCTTGCTTTGTACCAAAATTAAATAAATAAATGATCATCTTAATCGTAATTTCAATTACCAAAATAATTGTGATCAATATTTTCTTCATAATCGAGCAGCCCTATATTCTCGTAACATTCAGACACTATGATTTATTCTCGACAAATTGTAATTTTTTGACTCTAAAATTGCACCTTTATTCTTGTAATTTTGCCACAGTTCTTTCTCATAATATTACAACTTAATTCTAGGGAAAATGTATTTTTTTCTCGTAATACTAAGTTTGTCATAACATTGCAACATAATTATTTTCTCATAACATAATTTTATCCTCATAATGTTGCAACTTTATTCTCATAACATTGCACCTTTACTTTCAAAACAGTAAAATGTATGCACCAAAAATCAGGGCTGGGCGAGTAAGTACGATAACCAGGTATTGGTATCGGGCCAATACCAGGCCTAATTTCGAAGTGTCGGTTCTTGTGACGGCGGTCGATACCATTATCGGCTGGCATCTTGTGACCGTTTTACAATCAGGTCTGGGAAATTTGAAGAATAGAAAATTGCCATTCTTTTCATGAAATTTTAAGGAAAAATGCTATTTTGGGATATACTGTATATGTTTTTCTTTAAAATTATCAGTCATTGTTTTTTTTTTATATATATTTTTTTATTGTATGTATTGAAAGTAATATTGGTTTCGGTATTTAGGGTATCCGGAACTATAAAGGTCAGTATTCGTACTAGTATCGGTATGAAAAAAAAAATGGTATTGAACATTCCTAATGAAGAAGTTTATTCTTGTAAATTTGCAACTTTATCCTGTCAACAATCTGACCTCCCCCCCAATAAGATTACGCTACAAACATGACTTTTTCCTTTGTTTAAACATTCCAATGTGTTTTTGTGTGTGATCCGAACATTGTTACCATCAACGCCTGTGGAGCAGTAACATTTGTTTACCTATTTTCTTACTTCTAGTGATCAAAAAGATTGATCAGCCACAAGTTCCTTGTCTACATTTTTTGGGACAGTGCAATCAATTCATAGTAAGGCCGCCTGTGGCGCTAAATGAAACGGATGATTGATGAACGGACGTAAAAAGCTGTCAACAAATGATTTGCCAAACAAGACGTTTGTCATTTCTCCCTGCTTGCGAAAGACAAAAAACATCTACACGGGGAGTGATGTGGGAATCCCAAGTCGGATGTCCCATCTCACATTTGTGCCGGGAAAAATGTGTTCCTGACAGGCCCGGCGCGCACACACAGGGGAGAGCGGATCTCTTGTCATCTACATAAAAATCTGTGGACCGGGCCTGTGCGTACCTGCTCACAAAAAAAAAAATCTCACAGAGGACCACTTGCTGAATCCGGAAATCAAAGCTGGATCGATGTCCCACTGCTGATGTATACAAGTCCTATCTACAGGCTCCTGTGTTCTTTTCTTCTGTTTTTTTTTTTCTTCCCAGATTAGCATAGATTCATTTCTCCTCACTTAATTTCCCCAAACTCCCTCTCTGCCGCTTTCACAATGAGATATGTATTCAAACTCAAGATGCTGCATATTAAAAATAAAGACGCTTAGCGTTAATGCAGCTAAGGTTTGTCCATGTATACAGATAATAAAACGGCATACTTTTTAATAGGTAAAAAAAAAAAACACGTCACTATTTCTTTGTCGTCTTGATATTGCGAATAAATAAACATTGTGATACCCATCGCACATCCAGATGGGATTACGATTTTTTTTTTTGTGTGTGTGCCTATATCCCCTCAGAGATGCACAAACATCTATTCACAGCTTGGAAAAGCACCTTGATTTCAAGCGTAAAATGCACTTGCTGAGCCTCAATGTATTTTTCATCATTATCATCATCTAGATGGGTGGCAGTCGTGATTAGACAACAGGATCCTGCTGTGCGCCTCACTTACCCTTCTATTTATTTTTGAAAAAAAAAAATAAAAAAATCCTCTTTCATGTATTTGGGGGGAAAAAAGAAAGGGGAAAAAAAATCACTATAATTACTAAAATACCAGCAACATGTCATCGACTTTTTTGCTTGCTGTTTGAAAAGAAACATTTCAGCATGTATAATTACTGGCCGTACCTGCCCATAACTGTTATTGTTATTTGGTGGATAGATTATTATTTTTTTTTATATATATATCAAGGATATGAATTATTTGATTTCCACACAACCTCTTTGTCAGTCTTTCTTTGGAGTCGACTTATACGTTAAATCATGGTGATGGACAATGTCAAAACCGAGTTACCTGTGTTGGTTAATATTCAGCGCGTTTCTTCCACCGCTGCCATATCTTATGCAGAATAACAACTATGAGACTGTTCCTCTGTTTACATATTCAGACATAGCCCTCATTGTGAAACGGGTATATTTTTTTGGGGATAATGAGGCTGACTATTTACACATACCATTTTTTATTCTATTCACCTCCTCCCTTTCTGTCACTCCGGAACGTCCCTCGCCTTTAGCCTGTGCGTTTTCTATGCCCTCCCTGGGAGATCATCTGAATATGTGAGCTATTCAATGCGAGTGAATAAAGAATCTTGTGGCAAACCACACATCGGTGACACCTTATTAACCGCATGTCAACTGCACATGACAGATGAAGCATGTGCATACACACGCGCCGCCGTGCGTAGGCGCATACACACTCAATCTTGTCCCTGTTAGTCAACATTATGCGAGATATATTTTATCGGCGCTGGATGTATGATTGTTTTAATATTTAAAAGTACAGCTTTCTTATTTTTGTGGTTTACTTTCGCCAAGGCGGTCCTTCATGCAGGAGACGTTTGCATGTGATGGTGTAGATTAGGGATTAGACCTTTTACTGCACTTTCTGCTAGGGGGGGGGGTCAGGCGATTACAATTTTTAATTGTAATTAATCGCATTACTTCAATAGTTAACTCACAATTAATTACACATTTTATATCTGTTCTAAATGTACAATCAAATGTACAACAAAATACTTTTTTTTTTTCATACGCTTGTTAACATAAGTGGAAAAAAATGTTAAAACTACTAGAAATATGGCTGCCTCTTTTAGTCACTGATACAGTAATTTCATAATAATTCATAAAATTGAGTTAAAATTAAAGAGATGTACTGTAAAAAAAAAAACGAGTGTGATACTGATTTGTGTTGAGGTCATTTTTCTGCCACTAGATGGCATAGTTGCCTTTGTAAGACATTGGTGACAGTACATTTTTCTTATCATATTAAAAGCTATGTAATCTTTAACAATAAGTAACTTCGTAAATTCTACACACTTTTAAAATCGTAAAATACAACTTGACCCCAGTCTTCACAAATATATGCATTATTATTAAATTGATTACTTATTTATTTATTACTATTAATCACGTGTTAAAAAAAATTGTGCTGTTAAAAGAAACTTTAAATTAACAAAAAATTAATGCACTAATTTTGACAACCCTACTTTCGAAATTTCCTCACATCGACTACGGGGAAAATCAACCACAGTAAATGAAGTTTGCCTATTTTCTAATCACTGGAAAAAATGTCAGCATAAATTGAGACCAACTTTCAATCAACCCTCACCTCTGACGATAAGCCCGGCGAAGTTGGACACCCCCGAGCCGCGTTCCGACTGGGTGACGCAGCGATACAGATCTTGATCCTGATTGGTGACTTCGTTGAGATGGAACGAGGCGGAGAACCGTCGGTGGTTGATGTTCTTCCTCTGAGACACGGGGATGTCCTCTCCGTTTCGCCGCTATTGAGCAGAGATGGAGACAGGCACGGACGGGTCTTAACAGTCCTGATCAGATCCTTGGGGAAGCAATGCACCCCCCCGCCCCCCCACGCATACACGCGCACACTAGACTAAGTTGCACATCATCCTCACTGACAACAGGTTTGAAGGTCATGACTGCATTAGAGCTGTAATGAAATCAACATCTATTAGCTGCCAGAATGTACGGCCTGGAGTGTATTTGTCAATTTACTATTCCATGAACCGTGTTCTCTTTACATGTGTGTTATTGTGTGTGTTTAATAGATTATGTTTACAGTTCCATTTATTTATTTATAATACACAATATACATTGTGCAAGAAGGGAATGTCCATGTGCCAAGGTACAGTATATGGTCAGCAATGATTTCACGGCGGTTTATTCATTTGAAGGTTTACAAATGAAAAACGGTAAATTCGGCAGTAGTAACTGCACAAATCCACCGAAAAATTATTCTGATAAAATAATAAAAAAAAACAGGATTTTTTTTTGTATTCTGATGCACATTATTTTTTTTTTTACCTGAAGCCAGAGCTTATTGTTGGTTGTATCTCGTCCAGTTGCGATACACTGAAAGGTGGCGTTCTGACCGGCGTTCACCTCAACGTCTCCAAGGCGCAGGAAATGAGGGGATTTATCTGAAATAAATAAACAAATAAATAAATAAAACAATAGATTCAAGACTACTCGGTTTATGTTCGGGCTTTTTCGCTTTCAGTTGAATGAAATCGCAGGCAGCACCGGTACAAACAATATACACATTTCAGGACATTTTAGGACCTGCAGCGATATGTTCACTATTACGACGATTACATTTTTGGAGGAGTCCGAAGAATCTGGAGCCCAACGTTGCCACTGGCTGCTAAGATCGCTGTCACAATGTCACAGCTTCTAATACTTAAGCACCGCGCTAAGGTATGGAATAAGCCTTGTGAAACCCCCCCCCCCGCAAAGAGGCTGTGAGGCTATTTTTATTCCAGGGAGGTGATTGCAATCATAGATAACAGCTGAAAACACACACACACACACACAAACCTGTGTGTGTGTGTCCAGAAATGCAGCTGTGAGAATGAATGCTTCCACTGTGGAAGTTGCCGCTCTCCTCTTAATATTCACACCACTTGCAGGTCACTTTACTGACAAAATTTGACAACCTCAAACAGAGTCGGGGGACGACGGGAACGTTCAAGTATTATGACTCCAAATCAATAGAATCTATTACAAAGTCAGGCCAGGCTAAAAAATGTCTTGACTGCTGCGACGAGGCGAGATGCCGAAGCTGGGCTTTCATTTTCTTTTATCCCTCTGTTCGCACCCTTGCAGACTCTTCGTCTGCGGCTCTCGATGAACCCGCACACGCGCGCAAAGTGTTTTGAGGAGGCGGCCCCTGGCAGTGCGGAAACAGCGGAGGAGAGAAAAGAGCTTCGGAACGTAACGTGAATTTAAAAAGGAGCGTGACCCTCGTCACTTTCCTGTCAGCGCCGGACAAGACAGCTACTGTTCACTGTGTGTGTGTGTGTGTGTGTGTGTGCGCGCGCATGTTAAGAGAAAGAGAGCTGAGTGGTCAGAATCTCTTCTCTCCATGATTGACCTAATACCGATCCCCCCCTCCCCAGTTTCTCCCATCTTTACTCTTTGTGTTTCATTTCTCTCGTTTACCGACTACAACGTGTCCCCCCCCCCCCCCCCGCTTGCCGCATTCCCTCCCCTTACCCGAGTCACCTTCCACTCATTCCCACTTATCTGTCCGTTCGACTGCGACAGGATCCCATCCCCGGGTTCGGTCTAATTAGTGGCCGAAGCTATAAGCGTCGACTCAGCGAACTACGACTAATTGCCGGCATGCTAATGACTCACCGCATGGGTAGCTGAGCACCTGAATGTCATCTATAACGATGAAGCCGGATTTCCTGTCCGATACCTCCGCTTCAAATATGACCTGTGGACAGAGAGGGGGGGGGGGGGGGGGGTCAATATTTTTTTTTAGGCTTTTACCACATAAGACTTTATATGTTGACAAAAACAAGCATGACAATTACCATGGAAAAGAAAATGGATTTCCATGTCAAAGAGATGGATCGAGGTAAAAAGTTGCAACAAGATGAAGTTGGTGAAACCCCCCAAGGAGGTCGAGATAACAATATGACTATACCCGTCTGCTGTTTAGATTCATATATTCAGTCCAACAAGCCCCCAAGATTAATAGTTCTTCCTGTTGGACCACAGTAATCTCCTTCGGTACACATAAAATGGCTGACAGATAAATTATATATATATATATATATATAAAAAATAAAAAAAATCCTGATAGAAGCCACTGCAGTAAGGGTGGAGAATAAAACATAGTTTTTACAGTATATATGCTTCACATTCCGCTCCTATCCCACTTTCATGACACTCTCCCCCATTTCATTGCATTCCCATGCTTTATTTTTCCCAATCTCCATTAATGTGGCCACACTTGCAAGGCCAATGTGAGCCCCAATTTGACACACACGATGGCAACGAGATGGCGATGCGAGGAATGTACTAGAACGCTATTTCCGTTCTCTTTATGGTGTATTAAAAAATAAAATTAAATTAAACCAGAAACACTGCAACGGAAGACAACGATGTAGAGGATTTTTGATCCATTCATTTTTTTCCTGTTCATTTTTAGGGTTGTATTATTTCCTAACATGGCTGTCGTCCATTTCGAGTGTCCAAACAGTATAAGCAAATGTGGTTATGGCAATGATATTCCATCAATTTTCTATATACAGACGCTCCCCTACTTACGAACATTCGAGTTACGAACAACGGTACATACGAACATTTCAGTATGTCGAAAAATGTTCGGAAAGAGATGCTGTAAGTTAGATTTTGTATTGCGCGTAGTGCTTCTTTCCGCCGCTAATACCGACGCTTGGCGCTGTGAGAGCTCATTGGAGGCTCAGCAACGTGTCGAGGAGGAGGAGGAAGAAACGCCGGTCCCCATGAAGGAGGAAATAACTTTTGAAGCCGAGTCCAGCGACGACGCAGAATCTCTCATGATATAAAATCCTCCTCTTCCTCCATCATCTCCTTAAGCATCGAGTACATCTTCCAAAAGTAAGTTAAACTTCATTTTATTTATCTTATTACGTACATGTACATACTGTGTGTGTGTCTCTCTCTCTCTCTCTCTCTCTAACATACGTAGTACAGTACAGTACTGTACGTATTCTCTCCATTTTATTAAAAGTTTTTTTCAGTACAAACCAATGCAGGTTACTTGTACAAGCCTTAAACATACTTACATAAACCTTCAATATACTTATATAGGCTTTTAACATAAATTATAATACAAAATATAGCACTGAAGCAACTTACGAACAAATCCACCTTGCGAACGATCGTCCGGAACGTAACTCGTTCGTAAGGTGGGGAGCGTCTGTACTACTAGTCCTCATTAGGGCTCCTGAAATGGTCGCCAGACAATCACAGGGGACATTTCTATATCCAAGCATTCACATCCATGGACAATTTCTTCCTTTTGACCACGCGAGCTCCACTCGACTGTGATGTAGACATGAGAACGACTGGGCCAGCTGTGGTATTATTGCGGCTCAACGTTCAATCAAAAATAATTACCGGCTGGTTTTACTGGTACAAATGTTCAGAAGAATTTCTCCTTTGCTCACAGTGTTTAAGAGCACAAAATTGAATAGGCGAGAGAGGGAATGAACCAGTTGCTGTCATTCATCAACCGTGAGAGCGTCCATGAACTGTTTACCCGTGACATGTTACACCCCCCCCCACCCCCACCCGTTGCCAATCTATCCTATCATTCTTTCCGCATCGGTCTACTTGAAATATACATGATTATTGCTTGTTACTATGCCACATCCATGTTCTGTAAACGGCACATGCAAAAATGCATGTTATACTTGTATAAAAAAAATAACTGGAGTGAACTTGAATAAAATGTCAAACCGGCTAAGAATAAAGACGTCGCTAGCTGGTCTGCTCGCATCCCGTCATGAAGCGCGACGGCTTCGCAGCTGTCTGGGTGGGCTACGAGCAACTCGAGTGACTCACATGAGCAAAGGCGCTTTCGAATGGTGTTTTGTGAGGACTGCCTGGACATCACTGAGAGGGCAGAGCAGCTTAGAATCTAAAAGTTTTGATCAATCGGCACGAGTCAAACAGTAGCAAAAGTACCTTTACATTCAAAACTATGAATCTGAACATTGAAAAAAATCTAGCATAAGTGCTTTTGTGGCCCGTGCACATAACACTCCCCGACCTCATTACCATGCAAGCTTAAATGCCAACAGGAGCGTGTTTGAACATGAGATGGTGGCGTCATAACCTCGAACCTGGTTCATACCCTGAAAAACCTTTATAAGCCCTCGGCAAACAAGAATTGATTATGTTCAATTACAACATGTTGACACGTGTGCTTTCAGGCCAGCCTTCTCCTCTCACAGTCACCCCCCCGGGGGGGGCAGGCTTGGGCACCAGATGGGTCATTTGGAAGATTCCTCCAGCCTTCGCTTTACAGTAGCGTGATTGGATCCCAAGGCAACATATATTAATCAGGATTGTGTGTGTGTGTGCGTGCCCTGACACTGACACTCATTTGACACTTATGTGCCACACGCATGTCAGCAACACCATACAAGTACTTAGATCAGGGATGTGATTTGACCAAAGTGAAATTATCTGAAAATTTAGCCGGGGGTCTGGGGGCTCATGGGTTTTCCGTGTTTTTAAGTACTTTCAATGCACTCACATGACAAAGAAATAGACAAAACAACAGCATAAATTTTCAATGTATATTGAACTATCCCATATAAAATGGCAGTTTTAGTCAACTCAAAATCAGTCACATTCAAAAACATTGGACTGCCTTTGCTTTTAAAAACTATCACTGAGAATATCATCATATCTAACTAATGTGATTACTAAGTTAACACATAAATAATGTTGAAGAGTTCAAATTTCATGAACAAATAATTGTATCATGACCAAATGAAAAGTAACTCATATTAGAGCATACCACAAATGTCTTTGTTATAGCAGAAGATGTTATCTGTCGGAGTCATGTGCATACACAATGAACTACTAAAAATAAATAAATAAATAAATCAGAATTTTTTTTTTTGGGGGGGAGATAAAAAAAAGCGGAATTCCTCGAATTAGCGGAAAAATCACATCCCTGTTAGATATGCGCGGACATGTAAAAAAAAATGTTCAGGAATACAGATAAAAGTGGGCTAATTTAAACTATTAATGCGATTAATATAGTTTCCAAACTGCTTTATTGAGGAAAAAAAAAACACTGGCTAAAAGCAGCAAATGTCTCATTGGGTGACACAAATGCAAGTGCACGTACACGCACGCACGCAGTCGCCCCCATCACTTCACACTACGTCTTTCTTGCCTGATCGTCACCTCCTGAGCCTCAGTCAACACAAATAAATCAGAAGCCTGCCTGCCAGCATGAGTTGTTTGTTTTTGAAGCTGTGTCTGTATGCCCATGTGAACGCGGAAGAAATAAGTATGTTTATTAACCCTTCAAGGTTTTGGAAAAGGCCACGTTGACGGCGCAAGGGTCTCCCCCGAGGGATGTCGAGGCCTGGCGGGCCGCCAGGCTTTTCTTGTAAGGGCTCTTCAGCTTGTGTTTCTTAAAGGGGAAGTCAACCCCCCCCCCAAAAAAAAGATTACTGACAATTATGTCCTATGCAACCCCACTAGTCTAAATACGGTAATCTGGTTAACTCTTTGACTGCCAAAAACGTTAAATAACGTTTAGTAAAATCCTAGGGAGGAGTGGCAAAGACGTTGAAAGACGTTTGTTTCAAAACAGAGGTGAAATTAACCATTTTCTATTGTTGATTACTGAAAAACGGAATAAGGTAGAAACAAACTTTTTTTTCTGATGAAAGATGAGAGTACAATCTTTAATTTGGTAGTATGTGTGTTTCCATAGTCCAAACTCATAATTTTCTGTGGACCTTGAAAGATCAGTCAAAATGCTTAAATCGGCTGGCACCCACGGCATCCCTTTTCTGAAAACGTCTGGCAGTCAAAGAATTAATATTGCGTTAGTGGAATTTGAGTTAAGCAGGATAATCCAGCAGTTTTTATCAGTATCAGAAGGCGGCCATGTTGTCACTTGCTGTCGCGTGAAGATGACGTCACAGTAACAACCAATCACAGCTCAGCTTCAGAAAACGTGAGCTGTGATTGGTTGTTGCCTGGATAAAAAACGGCTGGATTTTGCCGCATAACTCACGTTCCGCAAATTTAATATTAGTGAGGTCACATATAACATATTATTGTCAAGAAATGTTTAAGGTTGACTTCCCTTCCCTCAAAGCAAACACAGCTGTTAGTGGGTTAAAGCAGGCGGGACTTCACCTGGTATTCGTTGGGCCAAAAGGTGGAGACGGCCAGCTCGGCCTTCAGCCAGTCTTTACCTGAAAGTACACAAAGGTCAACAGGGGTGAAGCGTGCAAGAAAGGTTAACCACGATTTCACTGCGGTAGAATTTGTTACCAGTATATGTCGTCACATTCCATATAGGGTTGGCCAGGGGACCCTTGTTAACCTGCAGACAAAGGGAAGAGATCCATGGCTAATGTGTAAAAAAAACAAAAACAACGAGAGATAATAGGTCAGTACCTTCACTAGGACATTGAGTGTACCGGGACTGGAGCCATCAGCGCTTGTCAGCATATAGTTGAAGTCAATGCAGTGAGTGTCATTCTCCTTCATCACCGGGAGCTGAAACCTGGCCTTCTCCCCGAGCTCATACTGAGACACGTCCACATACATGTAGGAACCTGGACACGGGAACATTACGCGTTCAGGTTGGATCCGTTGACATGCTTCTTTCGCTTCATTCGCTTGCGCCCCAAATGTGCATCTTTTTACGCAAACAGTCTGCTTATTATACAATAAACGCGGTAGGAACTGTAGTTAACTTTTTTTGGAAAACATGCATATAGTGCTGACAGAACTGATCCAGATGGTTTAATAATCAGCTCAGAGCGCAACAGATGTTGAAGTGAAATATGATGAAATATGACACTTCGCCCTTATAATCTCCCATTTGGACATACCATGTATTGTACAAAATGGGCCCATATACAAAATAATGCTGAATTATTCAGACATTTTCTAGCTTTTGCTAATAGTGAATAACATATATCCACTGATGAATTAAGAAGGCGCACAATGCCATATAAAAACATACCCTCCGCGCTCCCATTGTGTGAACACAATGCTGCATTCAAGGCATGTAATTCTATTTGCCAGTTAGAGTATGCACAATATGAACGCCGCGATTGGCTATAGGACAGTAGTGATTATCTGCCATTGTTCAGATAATCTACAGTGAGAATTTATTGTTCTCCACAAGAATAGGAGGGCAAACAGTAGCACATTTCCAATCGGAGCACAATAAAACGTCTGCATTTTGCGAGCGCCCACGTGCAACTGTAACGCCAATCACTGGCGCTTCTCGTTTCATCTCGCTTCTCTACACATTCGCACCGACAAAATAATGCCGCTTGCATGTGAAAAAGAGACCGGCGGCAAGCAGAATGACTTCACCCCCCGGGCTGGACGGCATCCACCACAAGGACCGGAAAAGGACGCTAATATTAGCATCTCTGACACAAAATGCGGTAGGTGTCACTGCTGTTCCTTCTGGTATCAAACTGATACGCAAGACGGTGACACGAGGTGGATTGAAGATGCCAAGACTGTGTGCTAGCTAAAAATACACATATCAGTCAGAGCCCTAGATATGTCACAACACACACGCCATGGCAAAATATATTTCACTTCATCATATCACTGCCTGGTAAAACTAAAATACAGCAACTTTGCAGGTTAAAACCAATGTGCTTTTGATTTAGGCTAGGCAGAAGTGAAACCATGGCGGCCATGTTGTGTTACCGCTCGCTAAGCGCAGCTAAATTACTCTGTAAATAAATGGATTCCTCTGCGGCATTTTCGCGTTATTTTCCGTCTCCGCGGCAAATGTGCCACAGTGTGACGTACGGTTGTGCCAATGAGGTTAAAGGTTAAGTTTGGTCCTTCCTCGGGTCTCCTTACGGCCCTCACGGCTCTGGCTGGAAGTGTTCGGTTTAGGTGAACGGTATGGGATTTTTTAATAGGTTTTAGGTGAACTAATGAATACACGCACACACACTCGCACGCACACATACAAAAAATAAAAAAATAAAAATAAAAGGAGAGAGCAATGATGATGACATGTCAAATCGGTAAAACTACCGAATGAACAATACTGAGCTCTATAAAAAAAAACACTGATTGTCACGCCCACCATCTAAGTGGGGTGAAATTTGCTCTCCGCATTTGGCCCATCCACCGAGGGAGCGGTGAGCAGCAGCAGGGGCTTGCGCTCGGGGATCATTTGGTGATCCAACCCCCCCCCCCCCAATTCCAACCCATAATCTATGGGTCTATCCCTAGACAGGAGTGATAGAAAATGGATGGATGGTTAACCAATGGCCCGATGAGCATTTGATCATGACCATACAAATCTCGAGACAAAAGGCCCCTGATAGGAAAAGTACCCCACCCTGCTGTGTGACAACAATACACCTTTATCTTTGGCAAAACCATAACAAAAAAAAGCTAACAAAATGAAAACAACAAAAAAAAAAAAATGACTTTATGACAGCGGAAATGTGCCTGTTTCTTAGATGGCTGCTGTCTTTGAACTGCCAATGTCGGAAAACGGACACTAATGAAATGACGACACAAAGTAACAAGGCTAAAAATACCCCCGAGACAGACTTAAGACCTAGATATGTCACATCACAGCAGCAACAGTGAAGTTAAGACGGAAGACTCTTTTCCTCAACATAACAATAACATCCTCCTGTTGGTAAAAGTTATGTTTTCTTTCATGCACTTGTTCAAATTGGACCGAGAAGAGCAAGCAATTTCCAGCCTTTAATTTATCAAAAACCAAAACATCGTTCAGTTACGGTATGTTTTTAAGCACCAGGCCTGCTACAAGAACTCCTAATCCTTTATTCTTAGCTTAAAAGCGCAATGCATCCATGTAGAATTATGGCATTCTTCCCCAAAATATATTTTTAAGAAACGGATGGAACAACATTCAATAGACGAAATAACCATCATTATTGCAGTCAGAAGCTTGTTGCCTCCTCCTCCATAGATGACAAAAAAAAAAGAGAAGAGAAGAGACGTTACGAGAAGCCAAATAGGTTTGAAGTGGAGCTCGCTGACAACATCACGAGTCAAGTGACTCACGCGGTCCGTGAATGTTGGACTGGCACTGGCGGGAGCGCCAAAACTCCGCCAAGGCAGCGCGCGCCAACGCCAACGCCAACCCCCGCGGCAATTACGTGGATGAGTTTTATCACCAGTGCAAAAACTGCCAAAGGCCTTCCAACGCTGTTTTCACTGTTGCCGCGAGCGTAAATGCCAATTAACAAATGGGACAAATCAATGTTGGGATTTAAAGTAGCAAGAGCATTGTCAGATGCGTGACCAAGTGACTTAATAAATAATGACTGAGCTATTAATATAAAAATTCCGGAAAAGCATAAACACCCGTTTCCGCTCTTTATGGCAGTCTGCTTCTTCTTTGACAATCATGCAATAGTCGGCAATTGTGATTTTGTGTGTGTTTTTTTTTTTTGCCAGGGTCCATTCTAGTCATGTTGTTCAGTTTTAACTGTTGATAACTTCCTGTGTGTATTCATTTTTATCGTTGGACATCAGTCAGCTTTTGTTCATATCTGCTAATGTTCGTAAGTCTGATGTTCGTAACTCGAATAAATACCTGTATTGAGGCTTGAGTACTTAATATTATACTTCTATAAGAGTTACTTAAAACATCATTATTATTATTATTTTGTGATCTTTCCCTAAGATGTGATCAATTTATTTTCAAAGCACTTGCATTTTGTGTTGGTGTTTCTGTCACGGGTAACTAGATTGCTTTCAAATGCTTGCATGCGGATATTTTTCCAACAAAAGTCTGAAAGCCGAAGCGACATTATTATGCCATAGTTGGCTTGTGTGTTTCAATAAATATAAAAAAAAAAAAAAAAGAAGTTGAATTGCTATAAGAATGGGTGGAATTTAATTTTTTTTTAAATTCACATTTAATTGATGAAAAATACTGAATATTTTCTGCAGTCTGAAATGAGCATACAATCTAAATTATTTTTTTGCTTATGAGTTAATAGGAGGGAAAAGCAAAAATCACAAATACTAGATCTATATAGCAAAAGTTGTTTTATCTCCACTTGAGATTATTATCGCATCAAATGTAATCATACCTTACGCTGCGGATCTTTAGCGAGCGATACCTCCACCCATTCACCTCGTCTGTCGTCCTCGCGATCCGTCGACTTAACTCCTTAAATTCATGGAATTGCCTGCGCGCTCTCGGGCCGAGCAATTAACTCTTTGACTGCCAGACGTTTTCAGAAAAGGGATGCCGTGGGTGCCAGCCGATTTAAGCATTTTTGACTGATCTTTCAAGGTCCACAGAAAATGATGTGTTTGGACTATGGAAACACACATACTACCAAATGAAAGATTGGACTCTCATCTTTCATCAGAAAAAAAAGTTTGTTTCTACCTTATTCCGTTTTTGAGTAATCAACAATAGAAAATGGCTAGTTTCACCTCTGTTTTGAAACAAACGTCTTTTAACGTCTTTGGCACTCCTCCTTAGGATTTTACTAAACGCTATTTAACGTTTTTGGCAGTCAAAGAGTTAACCTCTTCAAGCTTGCGACTCTTGCCTCTCAGCGCAGTGACACCAACGGGGGGCGAGCATCTTCGTCATTTGCTCGAGCATGTCCCAAAATTATGAGGAGGGGAAACGTGTGTTTTGTGGCAAAGAAAATCAACAACGTGTGAAGCGCCGGGCGAAGCCTTTACCGAAATGTCAGGTTTTGTGTTCAAGAGCGATAAATAACAGAATTGCATCAATCTTCCCCAGCTGAAGAACGAAAAGACACTTGAAAATGGCTTTATAAATGTGGTTTGCTAAAGAGATTTGGACTTTGAGTTAAGAGATTTTACTTTTAACATTGTAAAGTAGGCAACCTTCCCTGTTCCCCTCTTTTGATTAATGACCTCCTGTTCTTAATTAGACCCTCAACCCTGAGGCAGAAAAAATTTAATTCCCCCCTCATCATCACCATCATGAAAAAAAACAACAGATTACAGGGGGGGGGGGGTATGGGGAGTGTGAGTCAGTGTGAGTCAAAGTGTTTTAATTGCTTTACTAGTGTGAAACTATCACAAAAATACCTCATTTAATGGGCCCTGCATTAAAAGTCCAACAACAGAAACAGTCTAACGATACACACAAATATTTATAATGAGCGGATGTTATTTTAATTATAACAGTTATGTTTTGTTTTTTTTTGACACACAAGAATACAGTCTCACCTTTGGGCAGGTATGGGGATATGTAGGGCACTTCCTGGGTGTTGATGTGGGTCCAGTCAAAGTCATCGTAAGGATCTTGTTGGTAGTCACATTTGGAAAAGCCCTCGTCAAACGTACAGCTTCCTGCAACAGGGAATAAAATCACGTTTAATGGCAGAATAAGGGGGGGGGGGGGGGTCGGGTTTGGTATAGAGGAAAAAGAGCAACGGTAAAAAAACAAAAAAAAACATAGGTTCCCATTTAGATATTTATTATCTTGAATTAGTAGCAATTGTAATTTACGGGGACTTTCAAGGCCGCTCCTCGTGTAATATTTGCTTCCGATGTGATTAGTAAATCACCGAGCTTGGGAGCTCCGACAGTCATCCATCAAGGTTAGACAGAATCACCCCTGACTCAACCATCAGCGGCCTTCGGCGGATCATCTGAGCCCCTCGCCGCCACTCCTGGGCGTGCATGTGTGAGCTGGCCGCTTCGAGGGGCCGCCCTAAACAGGAAGTGGCTCTAATGCGGAGAGACGCCGCCTGTCCCTGGTGGCCAGCGGACCCAATCAACTTGCGATGATACATGGCTTGTACCGACCGGGCAACGTGCTGATAGGAACGACACACTGATTGTAACCGGCCGTCTGATTCATTGACCTCGCAGCCGTGCATGGTTTGCGTTAATAACACGGCTCTGGGGTGTTATTACAAAGAAACGGCAAGCACCATCTGATACAAGTCTCTAATTGTTAGCGGGGACCAAGATTAGGTGACCTTTTCTTTACTTATTGGTCATGCTAGCTGCAAAATGGTGTCAGCGTCAGGTAAGAGACACATGAATGTACATTTCATGGTAATCCGTTTGAAAGGTCCTAAAAGCAAGTGACACAATAGTAAAATAATTCTGGAACCAGAATTTGGTTTTGACAAAACAACAGACCAAACTTGGCAGCATTGTTGAGCAGAAGATATAAAAATAACCTTCTATGTAAATTAACTGAATATATTGGTACAATTTCACAGAAAATCTGTCCAGAATACACATTTTTTTCTTTCACACAGTGGGTTTAACTAAGCAGATTTTGATTTTAAGGGAACTTGGTGTACTTGTTCATAGTGACAGCACAGCACTTAATCTCAACTTTTAGGTCAATCGGAGCAGATGTTTGGGAGCTACCCAATATTGACAATTTTGGCAAAAAAGGGGCGGACAGTTTTCCTTTGAACCCTGTTAGATATTATTAACATTTAACTTCTTTATTTTCATATATTAACCATTGTTATACATTATTATCATCTTAATTCTTTATATTAACCATGTTGAAAGGTTTTATAGACGTGTAACGCAAGTAGTGTTGAACTCAGTATAATTTGACCTTAAGTGGGACATTTTATTTGGTCTAGAAGTTCCTTCTCTGTGGGAAAACACATTTGGTCCTTGAGAACAGAATCTGTTTTCGCCATCGCTCATGGAAAAGTACCCAGAGAGTATGTTTTGTCTACAAATGAAAGAGAGGCGGTCGGTTTTAACTATAAGAAGCCATTTTACACGCGGAAGAGGCACATTCGGCGCTCTGAATCCCACCTGTTAAGTGATGAATTGGAGTCTGTTACGATGTCCAGAGATCTCTGTTAGATTAAAATCATTTTTTGCAAAGGTGTTTTTTCTTACATTAAATCTGTCTTCAAGTTTTGGAACACGCAAAGAGGACAAATAATTTTATTCCTCTTCAACCCTTATATCAGGAACTTACTGGGTCAATTTTCACAAGACAGGTATCGAAAGGGAATTTGACACTGATTCCAAATCTGCAATCATTTTGATTGAAGATTGAAGCATAAGTGGGACCCTAAAGTGCCCAAAGTGTCAAAATTTGGTGGGCCATAGTTCTCAAACACCTGCTCCGATTGACCTAAAATTTGAGATTTAGTGTTGCGCCACCACTATCAACAAGTACACCAAATTTCGTTTCAATCAAAATCTGCTTGGTTAAAATTTTCAGTTTTTTTCGGGGTCTGATTTGGCATGGAAGGAACAACTTCCATTTCCATTAAAACCCTCAATGTATCCCACCCCTTTTGGTGCTCTGTTGTCAGGGTCCTAATAAAGTAGTAAGAGGATTCAAGGCCATGTTTCGTCTTTCTTTACAGGTCAGTCAACACATTGCACCAGAGCTTGTTATGTTGATTAACACTTCTAAACTTCTTCTCAACCACACATAAGACACTCTGCTATGATATCCAAAACCCCAAAGAAAATCTGATATTTGTATCCGAGAGCAAGTCACCGGATGACGCACAACCAGCACTTCCAGCAATGTACATTTCCCAAGTATTTAGTCAGTGCTACGGCTACCTGTGTCCTAGAGCGGATTGCAGCATGCAAAGATGGAGAGCATAACGACAGGCCTTGAGATCCCCCCCCCAACTGATCTGAGTGGGAGCTACAGTGGGAGACCAAGAGGAGACAGCCGCTGCCGCAGGAGCAACACGTTAACGTCAAACTAAGTGACTGTTTTGGGCTGCTGGCTGTTATAGCCGGCTGTGACTCACGGCCTCGGAAGACGCATTGGATCACGTTCCTCTTGGTGCTCTTTGTAAAAAAAAAAAAAAAAAGCAGCCCGGCTCCATGCATTTCAGTCCAGTTCCGTTCAGTTTTGTTAAGTCTTTGTCACAACGAGTTAACCTCGCGGAGATGCCACTTTGTGCAGGGGGCATGTAGTGCGGCACTGACAACACACATTTTGCTAGCTTTGAACTCATGCTCGACTCGGAACCTAATTCTGCTGATGTGGAAATGTGAGTGTGTGCCATGTCTGTGTGAGGTGGAACGACACGATTCTTTGTCCCCCCGCCCCCAACTGTGTGCGCGTCAGTTTACATGTTGCTGTCTGGTAGTTCTCTGCATGAGTGGAAACAGCAAAGCGTGCATGTCACGGTTTGTCGTAACACGGTGACAAAGTGCCGGTGGACGTCGCAAACCTTGCATGGATTTGAGTCTGGGGAGTTACCAGGCATGAGCACGTACCTTCAACGGTTACTTTATAAGGTATAGCCTCACAATGTATTTGAATAAAACATAGCACTGTCAGAAAGGTATTCACGGTGCATCTGGAAAGGATTCGCTGCCATTTTTCTTTACAGTTTGTTATTTTAAGGCCTTATACCAAAACGGAATCATAATCCTACACAACAGTTATTTGAAATGCTTTCAGATCTGAGATGAACCGTTGCCCTAGCCCAATGGTGGTGTTTCCCTGCTCCAACGCAGCTGATTCAAATCAACAGGATCGTGATCAGGCTTGCGCAGAGCTTGCTGATGAGCTGATCATATATCAGCTGTGTCAGAGAAGGGAAACATCCAAAACCTGCAGGACTCTGGCCCCTCGAGGACCGAGCGCGCCCAACCCCCGCCCAAGCCTACGGTCAAAGGCGCTCTGGACTCGCAGGCCTTCATCCAGGATATCTCTGTACAGTGCTGCATTTATCATTCTCTCAATCCTGACTAGTTTCCTAGTTCCTGCCACAAAAAAAAAAAAAAGAAAATCGCCACAACATCATGCTTGCCACCACAATGCTTCACTGCAGGGATCGTACGGCCATGTAATGAGCGTTGCTTAGTTTTCTCCAAACGTGACGTCTGGCATTGATGCCAATAACCTTTGTCTCGTCAGACCACAGAATTCTGTCTCTCATGGTCTCTGCGGGTGCTTTTTGGCAAACGCCAGGCGAGCTACCAAGGCAGTGCTGATGGTTCTTTGTCACCTCCCTGACTCAAGCCCTTCACCCCCAATCGCTCAGTTTAGATTTTTTAGCCAGTTCTTAGCAAGAGTCTGGTGATTCCAAGTACCTCCCATTTATGGGTGGATGGATACCACTGCAGTTAATGTTGGGCTCATGTTATAGAGTTCCTTGGAATGCTACATGAGAAGGTGTGTGTGTACCAATTGTGTGCTTTTAAGCGCTTCAAATTGAACACGCAAGAGGGTAAAGTGAAATACCAGATGGCAGGGGATTGACGAGGTTAAATTCCCACTATCTTAAACTTTACAAGCGGGGGGCCCCACTATAGTCACCATGTAAATGTTAACCTTGTCTGCCATTTGATGCTGGTAGTGGACAATCACACACACTCAGTCAAACTATACAATGACACACATGTATGGCATCCATTTTATGTAAATACAACGTATATATTTGAACAGCATGTATGCATGGTTTAATAAAAAAGTATAAGCACGAGCTCGTATCCAGATGGGTCATTATGCCCCCCTTTGCCCATGACTCCATTCGCAAGGACACCGAGCCAGAGAAAATGACTGCATGCTAATCACTTCCTAATCAGCTCCTGTGATTGGCTGCCGAGCTAATGAAATAATGGCGACTCATTTGCATAATAAAATAATTAGAGAAATTTGATAACGGCTCAAGGGCAGAGGGGGCAGCATGCGCACAGCAACACGCACGCACGGCGACAAAAGAGATAGATGCGGTGTTCAACTGCAGCAGACGCATTTGTCCCTGTCACTCAAAAATGATTTTGCGGTTATTCGCGAATGACCCCGACCTTCCGAAAAGTCAAACGGCCAAACACAAGTGCTTTGCTGTTCAAGAAAACGTGGTTCCATGGGGGCCTCCAACAGTGCGTGTTAACCATGTTAATAGCTCATAATTAGCTTGAATCGCGCTTTTGAGGTGTACTGGAAGGTTTAGACGATGTCATTGGTTTTAGTTGGTTGATTTGTTAAAGTGACAGTACATTGGTTTAGGGCGGTGGGCACCAGGTAACTCCCAAGGAGCGCATCAGTAGCCCACGGGCCTGTTCTAATAATAGCGCACCAGTGATGGGACATTGCGATTGCGATGGAGAGCCCAAGAGCCCCTTTCTGAAATAGATTAAGAAAAAAAACACAATTTTACCATCTGATGGTTTGCTGAGAAGTTTGGATTGATTTCCAGCTCAACAAAACAGCATGTTGCCAGCCATCTTGTCACCACCACTCTGGCTCATGTAAGTGTAATATTCATCCACTAGATGGCCCCATGCAGGGGTCAGAAGTGGCACTCTGGACTTTTGAAGTTAAATTTGTAAAAAAAAAAATTAAAAAAAAAGGTCTTTGTTATTTGAGTAGCAGAATTTATAGGGGTCAAATTTGACCCCGTGGGTTCTCCAGGGTTAAAATTGTGAACGGTGGCAGAGATCGATAGGAATCAAGTAGCGTATTGATATTGATCCGTTTAGGGCCGTCCCTATCGAAAAACATTTTTTTAGATCAATTATTGCAACGACTTAAGGAATAGCACTCGCTTCAAAGAAGTTGGCGACCGCTGCTGCTGTAACTTAAACAGAGCAACCATAAATACGAGGGTGGCCTGTAACTGACGGGTTGTCGGTATGATTCCCTCAACCGACAAGAGAGTCGTTTTAATAGTCAACCTGATGCACTTCCGAGCGGCAAACGCTTAGACATCGGAGCATTATGTAAGACGTTTTTAAGTATCCGACGTCATATCGCTTGAAATGGCAAAGACAGCACACTCCTGCACTCCTGCGAGTTACACGTAATCCTATTTGAATTGAGAAGAAACTTCAAGAGTGCATCTTAAGAGCAACCTGTTCAATTTAAACTCAAAAGGCTTTTTGACAAGCGCGTTTGGTATTCGTTTCCTCTCCTCCATAGGTCCTCTCTCGGTGAAAACAATATGCATCATCTCTAAAATATATTTACTGAAGAAACACTTTTTCTCTTTAAATAAGAATGAGGACAAAAGCGGCTTTCTGGTCAAGACATGCAAATATTAACTCATTCACTGCCATTGACGGCTATAGACGTAAAAAAAACAAAAACATTTTAACTATTTCTATTAGTTTAACATTTTTTCCCCACTTTTGTTAACACGAGAATTAAAAAAAACTTGTATTTTTTGTGAGATTTGTGATTAATCGTGAGTTAACTAGTGAAGTCATGCGATTAATTACAATTAAAAAATTTAATCGACTGATGCTCAAATTTTTTCTAATCTTTTTTTTTTCTAATCGCATCACGACTTCATGACTTCAATAGTTAACTCACAATTAATCACAAATTTGATATCTGTTCTAAATGTACAATAAACATTTTTTCTAGGTTTTCATACTCTTGTTAAAAAAAAGTGGAAACATTTTAAACTAATAGAAATGGTTAAAATGAATTTTTGACATCTATAGCCGCCAATGGCAGTGAATGAGTTAAGAAGACTGATACCAGATCACGTTGAATTTCTTTTGTTTTTTTTAACGAGATAACCTCTTGCGTAATGTTCAGAGAAATTAACCCAACTCTCGAACGTTTTTTTTCTTCTTCTGAAAGCAGATGGCGCTGATCTGCCAACTCTTTTTGAAAGCCCACAATTGACGTTGACTGCAAAGGACACTAATAAAGTTGCGTCTCGTCATTTGCTCTGTGTCATCTTTTTTTTTTTTTTTTTTGTTCTGCGCCGCCCGTGTCTGAGAATAGGTGAAATTAACCTGAAATGATACAAGGTGACATCGGAGGCCGCCGCACACTCCCGTAAACACATACACCGCCCCCCCCCCCTCTCCTCGCTCTCTCTCCTGCCACGCTTCAGTGGCCCTTGCAGCGCAGTGCCATCAAAGCCAGGGGACACACACACACACACACACACACACCTCGCCTGTTAACCATACACGCTGGCGTGCGCAGTCACACAGCCAAATACACACGACTGGCATTGAAAAACACACATGAACACACTCCCGAGCTGTACTTTAATTGGAAATGCTGAAGGCAGAAGAATTTCTCCTTCATCTCACAATGCTGTAATTGAATCTCAGATGTGTGCGCACACAAGTTTATGTGTGTGTATTCTGCTGATTCAGGAGTTTCCATTGAAAGTAAAAAAAGAGCAAATGTGTGTTTTTCATTTCTGTCCTTCCACCTCCGACTTTTCCTCCCCTCCCCTCCGTCCTGCTCCTCTCTCGGGGGTTAATGCCATTTTTCCCCGACACAAATTCAAGCGACTTGCAGCGCCTATTGTCGTCGTTCGCAATAAACCGATGAAAAGCTTGCACCGATTGAGGGCCGCTTCTGACCTCGTTCGCCGCGTGTCGCCGTTTCAAACTGGCCCTCATCCTGAGGGTTTGAACGGTTGGGCAAAACTACGTTGAATTGTGTTATTCAACGAGGCTGCGCAGCGGTGAATGTAGGACATGTCGCAAATGCTTGATCTGCGAACAAAACAACTTACTAATGACCTGTCATCAAAAATAATTACCCACAAAGCTTAGAGGAACCATCGCTTGGTGTCACAATGGCCCTTTGTCAGCAACAAGATTCAATTAAACTCTCGATGGAAAATCTAAATTCTTCTATTATAGCCTGTGGAACACAGATTGGATTATTTATTTTTTTTACAAGCGGTACTACATTTTTGAAAGCCCACTCAACCGGCACGTACCAAAGAAATAACACACTCTTGATTCACCTCCTATTTTGTGCTTAATGAGGCTGCCACACATAAGAGTGACTTACAAAACTGTAAAATATCAGAAAGCAAACTTTTTTTTTATTTATTTATTACCTATACAACTATGTGTCCAGAAGACACAACATACTTGTGGGGTGTGCATTTATTTCGCCACAAAAGACAATCCCGATATGGTTTTATGATACATGCGGTGCAAAACGGTTCGAAGACGGGTCGATTGGATTCGGTTCCGCTCGGTAGCATTACGATACGATTCAATATGGTACTACTGCAAATGCGCCGTTTCCTTCTAAGATATGGAGTATATCTCAATGAAAGACAATTTGATATGTATCGCGCAACATATTTCAAAGTGGAATATCGAAGTCCATTCGGGTCGAATCAATGCACTTGCAACTTTTAAATCAAAAAAAACATTTTCCAGTGCATCCCTATTATATACCATTATACAAAACTTCGAAATCAACCAAAACTAGGGATGGATGCTTGTTGACAAATTTAATGTATCCTACCTAAAAGTCATTTATCCGAGTTTTATGCGAACAAGTATGCCTATTGAATTTGTTTTTTCAGCCCTTCAACTCTTTCGACGAAAATGGTCAGGAACTCATTAAAATGTATGGATAGTTCTGTCACTATCTAATATATTTTTTAATCGATTATTCCATTGATTAATCGATGAATTGGATAAAAACCTATTTTGCATTTGAGGGCATTAAAAAAAAAATTCCTGTTTGCTGTTTATTTGGTATTGCTTATCAATAAAAATACAATTAAACAACAATTCAGCAATATCACACGAGAGGGGTCGTTATTGTAGTCGCTAAACTTTGGGGCACTCTGAATACCATTTTTAGTTCAACCTGTTTAATCTCTGTCAATCCACACCACTGTTGGCATTAAATTGACTGATTTTATCGTTATCACTGGTATAATTTTTTGTGCGTGAATTATTGAGTTTGTATTCACAAATCAAATCACAGTCAGTAGGGGGTGCACTGCGCACAACTTGCCACTATCTCTCCTTTAAGATAGTCACTGCGCTCTACTACTCTTCTTGCCTTTTCATGCTGACATTTAAGCAACTTCAAACTCTCGACTGTTTGACCGATTGGCAGAGTCGATAACGTGTGGGAACTGAGTCGGGTGGTGAAGATGGGAGAGGCGCCTGTCAATCACAAAACGCCACTATTACTTGGCCCTCTCAGGTTGGGAATGTTACGTCTCTGTCGATCCTTGGTGCAAAAGAGGCCAGAAAGGATTGGAAAAGACGGCGAGGCTTATCTTTACCACCCCCATCCTCCTCCCATCCCCCCCCCCCTCTTGGTGCCTTTTTGCTAACCGCGAGTGAGTTCATCCCAAAAAGTCCAGCGGGAGTCGGATTTCAGTCCATTCTCAGGAAAGTTGAGCCATCCTCCTCACCAGCCCGGTTGCCCGCATGCGGTCTCTAATCAGTGCGGTGTACGTGTTGCGACGAGAAGTGCTCACTCGACAGCTCGCCATAAAATACGGGGGGGGGGGGGGGTGGGTGATTGTGAAATCTGACATGACGGAGTGTTCCGTCAAGCGTGACAAGGTAAACATTTGCCACCGCAGCAGAAGTGAGAGCAGATGACGGCATCCCTTAAAAGACCACAGCCTATAAAACTCCGGGATCAGAAGCTATGTCAATGTGTGTGTTTTCGAATAGGGGGGTGGGGGGTGGGGGGGTAATGATTAAGCCCTTTGGCAGCACTCAACTCTGCTCTCAGAACTGAGAGCACAGCTGGTAATTTAGTACCCAAATCCCTAAACGACATGTCTGAACCGGCTACTTCCCTCCTCCCTTTTTACCGCACCCTTGACCTCAAAATGCTGACTGACTGACTCAGGACCAACGTTAGCTTTTTTTCCCGTTTCAAGCCGAACGGGAACAATGCGGGAGGCAATCCTTTTTCGTGATTTATCTGCCTGACACGCATCCATGCGTTGTAATAGCGACTGTAATTCATCGGTAAATGATCAACCGCGATGAGTCACGCACACAAGGAAGAGATCTTGGACCACGTCAGTGATAGATGTTGCTCAATGGCTTGCTAATTGGAGACAATAGCCACCTTTACAGTGCCCAACATTTTCAAGTGGCTCTCCTGTAAAAACAGCATGTTTTAGAACATGAAACGTGGAAGGAAGTCAACCCAGCAATTTTTTTTCCCCTTTTGGAGGTAGTACGGCTCCAAAATATGGACACGAAGGGTGATGTCGCAATGCAGCTGATTATCGTATGTCGCGAATGATACCACGCTGCTGTTTGAAAGCGCCCACAGTTTCCTTTCTTTGGTCCTTCCTCGGGTCTCCTGACGGCCTCGCGACTCTGGCTGGAAGTGTTCGGTTTAGGTGAACGGTATGGGATTTTTTAAAATAGGTTTTAGGTGAACTAATGAATACACATACACACCCTCATTAAAAAAAACAATAACAATAATAATAAAAAAATAAAAATAAAAAAAAAGAGAGCAATGATGATGACATGTCAAATTGGGAAAATTACCGAATGAACAATACTGAGCTCTCCAGAAAGAGAAAAAAATAAATAAAAAATGAAAGCGCCCACAGTTGCGTCAACACCCCAGCACACTTGGCGCGACTGATTTCCAAGACCTCCGTTCAAAAAAAAAAAAACGTCTATAAAATCTACTTGATCCAGCTTCTCTACAGAGGGAAAGGAAACCTTTCTACACGCTCACCGATGGATTACCGGGGGAACACGACAATATAATGCTTTGGCCATTGCGTAAGATTTGAATGGGCCGATCACCGAGCGGACCGGGTGCAGTGAGTCTCTTAAGCCAATTGGGCCAGAAAGCTGAGGTTTTGGGACTGAAAAGCAGGTCTGGAGTGGATGAGATAAGCGCAGAACAAACGCACGGCAAATGCCAGCCCACACAGACAGGAACGCGCTCCAATTGAAACACAGTGTAAGTCAGGATAACTGGAAGTGGGGAAGGGGGGGGGGGGGGGAAATGATGGGATGCGAGGGGGTAAGCCAAAGTTATGAGAATCGTGAGTTGAGGAAGATTCCGACTATCGGGA
Organism: Vanacampus margaritifer; assembly: GCF_051991255.1. Classification (NCBI taxonomy): domain Eukaryota; kingdom Metazoa; phylum Chordata; class Actinopteri; order Syngnathiformes; family Syngnathidae; genus Vanacampus; species Vanacampus margaritifer. Next base: position 13,048,129 of record NC_135450.1, read on the forward strand.
GAAAAATATCAGTTCAATCTGTATCGGCAGGGCTGGGGACACACTGGATTGACAAGCTGACCCCTTCCAATTGACCGGGCAAGGTGGTCCAAAAGCGGAGCAAGTTACTGGGCGCGCAGCGGGTGGGATTTAGTCTATCCTGTGGTTGTGCAGCAGAAGCGTTTCTGTTGTTCAGCATAACCAGCTAAAAGCGGTTCTCCGCAGCCGGCATACAAAGATGGACCTGAAACAGCACGAAACACTGCAGAGCGGGACAGTGGCATAGATGGGGCGGGGGGAAAAAAATGGTAAATATTTGAAATAATAAAAAAATACAATATTAGACTTAAAAGAGGAAGCTACACCAAAAATAACATGTTTGCTGGACCTATGAGACGGATAAAAATGTCATTATATAAAGCCAAACATGAAAGAGATGGTGTCAGATGAGCGCTTTAATCGTTGTTTTCTGACACAGTTCTGTCTCACAACAAAAGATAGCTAACGATAAGCGTTTAGAGTCCTGGTGGAGATGTACTTCCCACTTCGAGCACAGACAAACAGCGCGCAACAACAGTGGTTGGAAACCTCAGATGCTCAAAAACAAAGAAAACAAATACATGAGGGAATAACAGATATAAGCAGGCCAGACGAGAAGCATCTCACCAGGGTTCTGCTGAGTTAAACATACAATAATTTCTGCTCGGATGTCGGATTTGGCAGTGGTGGGGTTTAAAAACAGCACACGGAAAATCCTATTGAATGTCCCCCATGTGGCCAGACCTTGTTTCTTGAAATGTTGTACAGCATAAAGCAGTTTGGAATCCACTGTTACTTATTGTTACTTGTGCATACAGTAGGCACTGTTTACTGTTAGAGACAGTTGTGTATTAAAGGATATTTGTGCAGTTTGTCGCTTTTTTTTTTTTTTTTACTTGCAACTGCCACCTCTGGCCCAAAAGCGTAACTGCAGCATCTGTGTCAGGCTCGTTCATGGTGCGCGTGTGAGTACGTGCACGATCGTAAAGTGACAGCCGCAGTTGACAAACGAAGACATGACTTCAAAATGAGGTAAGAAAAACTCCGCCCCTCCCCTGTGTTGGGAGTGTGACTAGTCGACTAATTTTGGCAGCCCTACTATAAAGGGAAGATAAAAGCTGATAGGTGCAGTCGGCGTAGAACAGTCAGGGCTCTTCGTACTCATCTGGGCACTGGTGGAGCATGCGTGATGTAGAAAAAGCTTTAACATGACCTTTTTAATCGGCACAATGCACCTTTAGACTAAAAATCCATATATAAAAAGAATACTGGATATATTGTAAGTATTGGCCAAAAGCAATTTACAGTGGAATATCTAAGATAGAGCTCAAAACTAATCGATAAGTAATCGATTATCAAATTAATTGACGACTATTTTAATAATAGAGCAATCGTTTGGAGCCATTTTTTTTTTAAATCTAAAATTGTCCATATCCTCTGATTTTAGCAGATCAACAGTAATTGTTCACTGACTTCTGGAGTCCTTCATCATTTTCACAAAATTCGCATACAAATTTCAAAAAGATTTGGATGGAAACCCGACTAGTGTTTCGCAATTCTTAAGTAACATTTTAACCTTAGCTTCCACACAAGTCTAAAATTAATTAATTGTTAGACATAAGAATGAAACAATCCGTTAACTTTAATGACAAATGCCCTTCAACTCATGCATCTTATTTTTTCTCACATTCTTGTCACGCTAGTTTATAATGTCGTTAAGCGCCGTAAAACAAGAGACAATAAAACACTACTTTAATGCATTTAGGTTGCACATTTATTATTTTTTGTCGAGGTCAATCAAAACGCTAAAATGCTCATTCAATTAATTGTCTGATGTGATTTCGTACAATGACATTCGACTTTATATTGTATTTGGAGCTAAAATGAGTGAGTCTTTTTGCCTTCAACCTAAAAACGGTCTCGCCTGGCTTAGCATGTAGCAAGTTGTTGCAAACAGGCCCCTGCTTGGAAACACAGGAATGCGAACACTGCGACTTCTGATTCTTCCACCGGCCTCCGCCACTGACACAATTGTCAGACATATTGGAATGACGCCCGAGGTGAGATATGGGTGTGCACTATGTCACCCTTACCTGTAAAATGTCGTCAACCACAACTTTGGGCTTATGACTGATACGGGAGCAAAAAGACCCTGCGGGGGGAAAAGTGTGAAATGAGATATACAAAGCTCTCGACTGACTCCCCCCCCCCCCTCTCCACTCTCGCTAAACGCGTGTGCATATAGGCAGTAAATTAATATTGGGAGTTGTCATCTGGTTACGATAGCTGTAAGTGGCCCGAGGACAGCTGTTATTACATTTAGCAACGGGACAATACTGTACATGAGGAATTGAGTGGAATTCAAATGTAGAAAGATCGTAGCTAATCATTTCGTGTCCCGGTGGGTGTGTACCGAGGGAAACCCGCCGCTCGTGAGAGAAGCTGTATTGGCAAATTGCGTTCATTCATCTTGATACGATTCTGTGTCACCGTATGAATGCATGACGTGGCGCCGAGCGGCGAGGCAGGTAGAAGTGTGGTGACTGCGGGGAGTGTCTTTTTGTGTGCGAGCCCATTGTGAAATTCAAAAGCTCTTAGAATGAGTTCAACCGGTTTGGAACTCAGGCTACAGTGCACTGCCTCGGGCTCGCGCACATCCCAGACAGTATTGAATGAGTCCTTTGGTTTTGTTTCTTTGTCTCAGGCTGCCCTCAATGAGGACAGTAAACAAATATATGGGCTGGTTGGAGGCTTAATGGTCAAACGAATGAGTGGACGCTTGCTGATTTCGATACCCGCGTGCACATTAACGACCGGCCTTGGCTTTTTTATTGCGTATGAAGGAAGATGATGTCTGGAAGTCAGTTTTTTTCGGCTTGCTAATCACGTCTGATGCATTTTGATCTTTGTTTAACATTGGGAACTGGTTTTCACAGGCGTTCTTCAAATAATCGCCTGGTACTGACAATGATTGCAGAAAGGACACCCCAATCGTTATCTGAAGGGCACTTTATAATTGGGTTGGACCCGACTAGGGATGGGCGAGTACATGCACCAGCTCTCAAAAGCTCTAGTGCAGTGGTGGGCAAACTCGGTCCTCGAGGGCCGCAGTCCTGCGGGTTTTGGATGCATCCCCATGCTCCAACACAGCTGATTCCAATCAACAGGGTCGGGTCGGTATCATGCTTATGCAGAGCTTGCTGATGAGCTGATCATATATCAGTTGCGGTGACCCAAACCTGCAGGACTCCGAGTGTGCCCACCCCTGCTATAGTGGTATCAGTACTCAGTATCGGTGGGTAATCATGAGTGTCTATTTGTACCGGTATCTGTCTGGTATCAAGGACCTATTATTCAGTTACGGTAACGAAAAGTACGATGAGGTGATTCCAAACCCCATTAGCTGCAAGGGAATTAAACATTTTAATTTGCATTAACTACACGGTTATTCATGGAGATCTTAGTGTTCATTTTCTAAATCGATTAACGCTCCTTTATAATCAGCCATTTTAATGAGAGAGAGATAAGGGTGCCGAGTTGTAATGTTGTGAATGTGAGCATTGTAAAAAGCAAGCGCCATGGAAACCAAACACAAAAACAACACAAACAAATGATTAACAAGGATACTCGTCCTTCAGTTAAACACTGTATATATTTTTTTCAGTACTGCACAGATGTGGCCATCACTTGTATTTCAGCTGACAGCCAAAACTGTCTCCTGTAAGCAAAAAAATGTTTTTTCTCGACCTTGGCAAGAGAAGCCAGACCATTGATTTGAGGACAGTAAACGCGTGAATCGCTCTTTGGCACCTCGATATAAAATGGGAGCGGGAAAACTATATAGATGAACAAGAAAACACTTTTGTCATACGAGGATCTTGCACGGCCTTGAAAACAACTCTCGCTATTTGTCATGTGTGGATGTTAATCACAACTAAATGGGTTCATTATTCAGCACTTACAGACAGAACTGATAATGAATGGATGCATGCTTGTATGTGGCGTTTAAGACAAACTCAAGACACTGAAAAAAATATTCCTTTATGGGGGAGCAGACATAATCCTGTTGTGTCAGTCTTCATGGGGAGCGATGATTTAATGGCCTGTTGCCCCAGTTCATCACATCAGACCCCCCCCCCCCCCCCCCCTGTCCTGGTTCCTTCTCAGGCATGGACTCTGCCAGGGGCCTTTTTACATTTTACCATTAAGAAAGGACAACTAGAGTAGGGTACCACTGAAGTATATACAAACAAATAAACCCTTTTCCA